>NC_134777.1:20717135-20729635 GCF_046742065.1 Oratosquilla oratoria | reverse complement strand
GACTGACTAGTTGTTTCTATGGTTTGTAATTTACCACACTCAGTTACACCCTCAATTTACCACCATATTCTCTTGACCACAACCCTACAGTATAATACACATTTCATCCTGGCTATACCAGACGATTTTGTTAACTTCAGGATTGAGATGGTATTGACACGTGATGAGGATGATCATAGAAAGGTACCCTCTAAGACAGTGGTTCCCAAACTTTTTTTGGCCGCGACCCAAATCCAGATCTGGTGAAGATGTGGCGACCCAAGCATCAAAAAGCAATTTCGAAAGTCTTCTTTTATTGAAAACACAAGTGTAGGGAAGCTTTTGATTGAATTTTTTTTTTTTCTAACAAGGTCTCGCGACCCATTCTTGAACACTTCGCGACCCATGTTTGGGTCGCGACCCATAGTTTGGGATATTACCTCTGGGCATCGAGAGGGACAAGGCCGAGAGGGAAACCCAGGAAAAGATGGAAGGATGGAATCAAAGAAACAATAGAAACGAGAGGAGAGACAATGAAAACGATAGAAGATGAAGAAAAGAGGTACAGAGATCGAACCCAATGGGGAAACTTTACGAGGCACCTAAACTGACATGGCAACTGCCCTACCTAGAGTATAGTGAGAAGAAGGTGAAATGAACGTCAATGGCAATTAAGTTTCCAACTGTTCCTGAATCACCTCGCCAGTTTTTGATCAGCACTACGTGTTCTACAAGTAATGGTTTGATTTTAACGTCACGAAATTCATATTATAGAGGGCTATGTCGGTACCTTTTTACTAATGACTTTTAGAATGATAGGAATTTATAGTTGAAAGTCCTTAGTATGAACTCACCTGCCGCTAAGCAGCCTCGAACCATCTACTCCTGGAGCCAGGGGTCATTTGCATGCATAAGAGTGCCACTCAGTTTCTCACTTGATCTGGTTAGAGGGTCACCTCAGACATCTGAAAAATTAAGGTGGACGCTCAGCTGACTGGCAGCAGGGTAGATATTTGAGGATTTATGATGGGCGTCGGCTTTCAGAATAATGACCAAAATCTGGGGTAGGGGAAAGTCAATTTGACCTGGAACAGTCAGTTTTCAATGAAATTTAATGAATGACCACTCATTTGAATTCACTAAGTATCAGCTTTATAGTAATGGGTAGATCATTGTAATTGGTCAAGACCATAGGTGACCAGAGGTCAAACTATGACGTAAAACGTCACCTGCTTAAAATCTGGGCCTCCAAACACAAAATGATACCATGGTATAGGAAAAAATGATAGTTTATTCTTCATATTTCTCTTATTTCTACCTCAGGTCATGGGTAAGTTTTTAAATCAACAGTGGAGAAAATATGGTAATAATTAAACGCTTGGTGGCTAACTCAAAATTGACCAAAATTTGGACAAATCAATATTTTGGCCAAAAACGCTGAAAATTATTAAGTCAGTCTAGTGAAACAAATAAGTGACAAAGTTGACAAATCAAACAATAATTAAAGTGTTAAGATAAACTTTCATGTTTTCCATGCTTTGTATCCTATCTTAGAGAGCTTTGAAATGCCAATTTTGACTTAAACACTAATATATGTATGTTTTTTTTACTGTTTCGTTTCATCCACAGGTCTTGTTCAGATACCTAGATACAGATCCTCTAACATATCTACAATGGGTTCTTACAGCCATTGTTTATGACACAGTTGCAGTATTCACAACATTGCAACCCCAATTTTCTTCGTGGCGCATGATTGGCATTTACATGGGTGCGGAAAATCCTCTGGCAGAAGAACCACCATCTTGTCTGGCACCAATATGTTACCTTCTCTGAGGTAACCAAATTTGGTTGGGTCTATAGACACCTGGGAATGGTCAAGACAATGCATTTGAAGATAAGAACCATACAATGCCCTCATGATATGACCATGCAATGCTCGGCTGGTAGGAGGAAGGTCCAAAATAGTTTTCTAACTGTGATGGTACAAGTGATATCGGAGTTCATCCATTGACTTATAAGTCTCTGACTTAATGTATACCTTCACAAGATACTGTTCAGTGAGCGCCAGATCTACTTCCAAATCCTTGCCAAAATCACTCAAGTATTGCACAGGATTTGCCTTCACCCCAGCAGATTTTGTGCCGAATTTACTGGTTGAATCACACCCAGTTAAAAAGTGCATGTCTATGATAACTCACAGAAATTCTCCCCCAACCTCTCCGCCATTGTGTGGAGAGGAAGATACTTTGTTGTATTCCCTACACAAAGGCGTATCCAGAACTCAATCAGCCCATGTTCTTTGAACAATTTCCAGTAATACAGCCCCAGAACTACATCAGTGTCATTCGAGAGGAGCACAACCCTCTTTGATCCAGATTTGACAGCATGAACCGTGTGCAGAATCAAACGAATATCAGCTTCTTCAATATAGACATCAAGATTTAGCAAAACGCGGAAACTACCATTCAATACAGCTTTGCAAGGTTCCATATTCTCTCCACCCATTGCACTAACAACCAGTTCAGTATTTTCATTCTGTTCCTCTAAGATGTGACACCTAAGCGCCTTCTTCAACTTGGTTTTATTTGACGATGATGCCCAAAATGCATCTTTTGACACCGACAACCTTGTTTCTTTACCAAGTTTATTTATGTCAATTGGGTTTGTGGTGCACCGTCTGATACGTTTACTGTCTTTAACTGACCTGTCAATGTATACGTCAAAGACAAAGTCAATTAGCTTTGAATTGATACTCATGCTGTAGATAATTTTCAAAAAATTGGTACAGAGATCACTGCACGTCTTAATAGACCCAAGCTGCATTCGGCGCACCCAACCCATCACAACTACAATGGTAGCAGTCTGTTCTGGTGACCATGTTTTTGGTGAACCATAGTCATCATCTGAGAGAACTTTTTTCCAGTTCAGTACAAAGGTCACTCTTTTGTGACTTGATCATAAGCCTTTGCCATCAAAAAGATAGCAGGCATCAACCGTGTCATACTTCAACAAATCTTCTATGTCATATCCTCGCATGCGTGCTATGTCAAATAGCTTCTGTTCTTCAGCTAACTGCTTTAGACCTTTATCCTTTTGTTCACTTGCTACAGCTGACTTCCCAGGTTCAGGACCCTTGAATGTTTTCAGATTGTTCTTATGAATTGTGTCAAAGACAGATCTCTTTTTCGTTACAAATGTCTCTGTCCGATATGTTTCATAGAGCTCAATGGACTTTGATGTGAAATTAAGTAAACTTTTGCTTACATCATCAGAGACAATTTCCTGGGTGATGATATTATGGAGTTTTCCACCATCACTACCAACATCGTTTGGGACCAGATATGCCTTCACATCCCGATTCGTAAATGAACCACAGTTGATCTGTTGCTCAGCAGAAGCCTTGTTGGAACACTCAGTCATGTAAGACAGGCTAAAGGATCTACCCTGTTTCAACTCTGGTAGAATATGTTGAAGGACACATTGAAAGACATTCCACTTCTCTGAGCTAGGCACTGAGTCCATGTTACTGGTCTGTCTTTCAGCCTTTCGCAAATAATTACGTAGGCACTGATTATGGTAGTACAGATCTGCGGCAAAAACATCAGCAGCATTGTTCAGGTCACATGTCCAAGTGAAAACGTCGTCCAGGAGTACCGAAGTAGCCCTCAGGAATGATTCAGCTCTGGCCACCTCTGATATTCTGAATTTATTGTATTCTCCACTGTGTTTTGCTGCAGAATATATCACACACTTTTTAGAATACTTATCAACGTTGTCTAGTTTGCAAGGTTGGTCACGAGAGAAGGACATAGATCTACGCATTGTTTTAGGTTCATTTTGGCTTACTTGGTCTTTTTGACCAGTTTCATGTTCCTCTGATTGTCTTTTCAGGCCATCTGTTGTCTTTTTATGAGTGTACTGTTTATAACACTTGAAGTTGTCAGTTACATGATTCACGAAGTTGCAGTTTTCAATTTGTCTCAACCTTTCAAACACTATGTCCTTTCGTAGTGATGCTGCGTCAACGACCTTCTGCCTTCCTTTCTCTGACGAAGTTGCCTCCCGTTCAGGATCATTCTTTTGGCATATGATGCAAATTTCAGGATTGAAGGAGATCGTAGATTGTGGACCTGGCCTCACAACTGTTGATTGTTCTCTCTGTGAAGATGCCATTGGTAATCTGAAGAAAAAAACATTTGACTAGAAATTCAATCCAGACTTCCACACATGCTGCGGTTGATGTAACCTCCACTAGGATATTGCAGAAAGTACAGTTTGTATCTGTCTTGTTCATCAAAGGGTCAAATTAATGTGATCTCCACTTTATATGATGTAGAATAGTGTACATTACTACCTAGGCCTTACTGTGCATCTAGTTCTGCTGACCCTGCCGTACCATGGGTATCAATCTAAAATAAGAGTATAGGCATGGTCTCCTAGCTAATATAGGGCTTTAAATAATTAAAATGCACTATATGCAGTCTTCACATTTCAGAAAGCGAACTGGTGATATTCACCAAAAAAGTGAAAAAACGGGAAACCACTCCCCCAGCATAGGCATGTACTATCGAGAGATTCACTGAATCTAGGTGAGATTCACTGAATCTAGGTCAAATGATGTAACAAGAGATTTGATTTGTATTTGTGTTTATTTGATTAATGATCTGGAAAAAGAAGTTGAATAAAGCAAGTTTGTAATTGATCTGTCATTTGCGGCATTTTCTGGCCAAAATATTGATTTTTCCAAATTTTGGTCAATTTTGAGTTGGCCAACAAAGGGTTAATTATTACCATATTTTCTCCACTGTTGATTTAAAAACTTACCCATGACCTGAGGTAGAAATAAGAGAAATATGAAGAATAAACTATCATTTTTTCCTATACTATGGTATCATTTTGTGTTTGGAGGCCCAGATTTTAAGCAGGTGACATTTTACGTCATAGTTTGACCTCTGGTGACCTCTGGTCTTGACCAATTGTAATGATCTACCCATAATTATAAAGCTGACACTTAGTGAATTCAAATGAGTTGTCATTCATTAAATTTAATTAAAAACTGACTGTTCCAGGTCAAATTGACTTTCCCCTACCCCAGATTTTGGTCATTATTCTGAAAGCCGACGCCTATCATAAATCCTCAAATATCTACCCTGCTGCCAGTCAGCTGAGCGTCCACCTTAATTTTTCAGATGTCTGAGGTGACCCTCTAACCAGATCAAGTGAGAAACTGAGTGGCACTCTTATGCATGCAAATGACCCCTGGCTCCTGGAGTAATCTCCACTCCTGACCTCTCGCCAAAATAGCGATGTTCTAACTCGCTCGTACAATGAGGAGTAATGTATTCAGTCTCTATATTATTTCTTTATTTCATTATTACTTAATGTGCCTTTCTGTAGATGCCTTTCATAATTCCACCCATGTATGCGTTGACTAACAGTGGCGTTATACCTTCGGCTTACGAGTTCCTCTCCTCTCACAAAGACTGTTCTCTAACCTCACCAGCATTCCTGTCTTGCTATCTCTCATGTACTTAAAACAACCCCCATCTACTTTATCACTCCTATTCTCTGAATATTTGTGCGTCACATCTAGGTTCCTCCCTCCATCCCTCTCTAAGGTTTTTGTCGATTTGCTTCATTATAAATACCTGATCCACACTTCCCCTTACCTGCCAACCCTTCCTCTTGTTTTTCCCCCCACTGACCGCTCCTATACAAATAATTTCTCTTTTCCGTTATACATTTTATCTACGTATTCATTTATGTATACATACATGCATATACATATACATACATACATACATTATATATATATATATATATATATATATATATATATATATATATATATATCATGAATGCATTCATGTATACGTGAATCAGTGTAAAGTATTTATGTATATATGTATTCATGTGTGTGTGTGTTTGTGTGTGTGTGTGTGTGTGTGTGTGTGTGTGTGTGTGTGTGTGTGTGTGTGTGTGTGTGTGTGTGTGTGTGTGTGTGTGTGTGCATGCGCGTGTGTGTGTGTGTGCGTGTGTGTGTGCATGCCCGTGTGTGTGTGCATGCGCGCGTGTGTGTGTGCATACGCCCGTGTGTGGTGTGCGTGAGAATGGTCACTCGTGAAGGTCTAATTTCATTTTCATCATCTATTATATATAGTTTCCCAAATCATTTATGGTTTTGTATTGTTTCCTACCACTATCTAGAGTATTTCTAAGAGTTCATGCATCGCTGCGAATAATAACACTGGGGAACAAAATTCAACTTTTTGTCAGTTGCATATATTTTGAGACCTGTTTCTTGGTAAATTGAGGTCACTGATTTCAAATATGGCACCGGTTTTTTTCTATCGGGTCTAGTTTTGTTGCGGTGAGTTACCTCCCATTTGCTACTCTATATAGTTAGACTACCATATACTACTGCTAAAAATCTAAACCAGCACACAGAGAGGAATTACCAAACACGTAGAATTAATTTTTAATTACTTTTATTTACCTTGACAAGCATATTTTGGATCCATCAGTTGCTTTTGTGAACTATGCCAGATTTATTCAGGCACAAACTTGCGTTTAATGGACTGTCTTGAATATCGCCTCTCAGTGCAGTCTCGCTGAATGCTCCAGCAATAGTCCGCCATCATGTGAATGTCCCAGCGACCTTGATACCTGTCTTCCATGACTTTGATATCCTGGTGAAAGCGTTCACCTTGCTCATCACTCACGTCCCCTAAGTTTGCCGGAAACAGTTCAAGATGACTGTTCAAGAAATGCATCTTAATGCTCATGTTGCAACCTAACACATGAAAACTTTCCATCAAAGATTCAACGAGCTCTTTATAGTCCTCTGATTTCGTGTTTCCAAGAAAGTTCCTTACAACAGAAACGAATGCTCCCCATGCATTTTTCTCAACATCAGTCATGGATTGAGTGAAGGCTTGGTCTTTAATCAGCGTCCTAATTTGAGGGCCGTCGAAAATACCTGCTTTGAGTTTTTCTAGCGTTAAACCAGGGAACACTTCACACAGATACTTAAAACAGTCACTGTCATTATCGAGCGCCTTGACAAACTGTTTCATAAGGCCCAGCTTGATGTGAAGGGGCGGGAAAACAATTTTTTCACTTTCCACTTGGGGTTCATAAATGATGTTCTTTTTCCCAACATTGAGGCTTTCCCTAACTGGCCATTCCTTCTGAATCCAGTGTCTGTCTTTGGCTCTGCTGTCCCAGAGGCAGATAAAGCAAGGAAATTTTGTATACCCACCTTGCTGTCCTAGCAAAAAATTGACCATTTTTAGATCAACACAGATGATCCATTTGTGTTCTTTATATTTGAGTAGCTCCAAAACCGTTTTGATGTGTTCATATTTTTCTTTCAGGTGTACTGAGTGTCCTATGGGTATTGCGCCAAAGATGTTGCCTATATGTAATAAAACACACTTCAGACTCCGCTTAGAGCTATCTATAAAGAGGCGCCACTTTTTCGGATCATAACCTGGAGCTCCCATCGCGGTGACTAATCCAGGAATATCACAACAGTAGACGAAGTCAAATTTAGAATCAAAGAACTGTAAGAGGTTCTTTTCTCTGTTGCGAAAGAATGTTACCTTTGTGTCTATTTTCAGCAAGTTTTTATCTTTTAACCGTGAAGCCAACAATTCTGACAGCTTTTTAGACAGACCCAGATCTCGAACTAAGTCATTGAGTTCTGCTTGGCTAAATGTTTCCGGTTCTGTTGATATGCCTGCAAAATCTAAGTCATTTCTGTTAGTTGACTCCTCTGTGACCTCAGTGTCACATTCACTGTCAGATTCAACAGAAGCAAGTTGACTGAAGATAGGCTTTGGAACATCATCTGAATGGGGCACAGGCCTGATTGCTGAATCTAGACTAGGGTATGTGATAAGATGACGAGTTTTACTAGTGAAACCAGCAACACGAGTCACGCAAAAGTAACAGTCTGTGACATGGTCCCGTGGCTCACGCCATATAATCGGAATACCGAATGTTATTTTGTCTTTTCCTTTAGTCCATTGACGCAAGTTTTCTTCGCAGGAATGACATACCTTATGCGGTGCCCATGGTTTGTCTTGATCTCCAAGTTTCACTTTAAAGTAGCAAAAGTAAGCTCTCTTCACAAATTCACTAATGTTCCTTCTTTGCTTTGGAGCTGTCAATGCACCACAAATGTAGCAGAATGAATCCGGGCACGTCACACATTTCCTTCTACTTGCTATAGAGGCCATGTTTCCTTTGATTGAAGTCAACACTGTTTACAGAATGATCACACCTGGAAAAGAAATAAAATAATTGTTTTAATGAAATAAAATAATAATGCACACACAAATCTATATTTGACGCACTGATGTAATTAAAAATAGTATTTGATGAATGTAAACGAATATGCTTATTACCTCCCTTTGCTATTTTCAGAACATGTCACCTGATATGCAAATTGCCACGTAGCATCAAAACTAGATCTGATCTGCACAAACGAATGCCATTTTCAGAATCTGTGACCTCAAATCTACCAGAATCAAGTGTCAGAACTCATGCAACCGAGTGTGTTCCCCAGTGTAATGTCTCTTCATCATCATTCAAACACGTGGTTGTCTCCATTTTATTTTTCTTTGACTTCGTGACGCCCTCCTATACCAAAGAAAAAAATATTTTCCGTAAGTTATATGTACTCCCATTAATGACTAGACCACCGCCACCATATCTTCTTTTTCTCTTCTTTCTTTTAATGATAGACTATTCATAGGTAGTCTCTCCACGTATGTTTTGTTTGCAATACTGGGAACCAATTTAGTCGCTGAATCGCTGCCTTTTGTATTCCTCCAATCATGCCTATATCTTTCACTTAATATACCACGGCATTACTCCGTATTCTAATTCAGGATGGATCAGGCATTCCGTGTTTTTATTTTTGTCATCTCTTTGTGTAATAAAAAGACATGTTTGTCAAGACTGTACGTTTCGCCGACGATCTTGCTGACATACTTGTTAGATGACAATTTGTCCATATCCACCGCTGACACATTCTCCTATTGACTAGATTAATGATCTTTTTCCATTTTCAAATCCATTGCATTTTGCTTTTTGTCGCTGAATTTCTTTTTTGTATACATTTGGTTTCAGTCATACATACCCCCAAGAACGTTTTGTAACAACTTGCAGTCTTTCTCATATTCTATTCTCATGTTAGAACCGACGAAGGATATGTTATTCTAGTTCGTCATAAATGCCCTCAAGTCATTCACATAGATTAAAAGCAATGCTGAGTCCAGTGATGACCCTTGTAGGACTCCGCTATTCACAGCCTTCCACCTTAATATTTCCTTTACTACTCTTTTCATATAACCCTCTCTCAGAAAAAAAATATATCAAATGGCCACCTCCCTTGTATGGGGGATAAAAGCCTTAGTATATGTATGTATGAATCAAATGTATTACCTTCAAGTCTTCCAATATACCCCAGTTTCCTTACTAATAGATTGTGAGTTACCTTGTCAAAAGCCTTTTCCAGATCTACGTATGGTAATTCAACTAATCTTTCCTCTCTTGAAGGACACCAACTATTATAGAATTAGAGCCTGGGAGACTTGGTACACAGTAGTCCTAAAACTGATTTGACTGTTTGTCAAAATGTTTATTTCTTCAAAACATCTATCTCTCCTATCTTTTGCAATTCTTTTACACAACTGTTTTATTATTTATTATTTCCTCCTTTACGAAATGGTGTCACGTTGATTCTTTCCCAGTCCTGTGGCAATATCACTTCAAGCAAATAAGTAGTTTATCAATTTTGTCTATTAGCAGCTCTGTGTAACACAAAATCATATATCTTGAAGCTACGTCAAATCATGGCGCATTCTTACGTCTAATGCTTAGAATATTTTGTGTACTCTCGTCCTGTCTTCCTTTATTTATTTCAGTCAAACATTATCTTTACATATATCTCCTCGAAGGATTTCGTTAGTGAAAATGGATTAGAATTTTTTTTTTATTATTTATTCCTGAGTTAGTACCTCTTCGCGAGTCTATCTATATAATATCAATATCGAGATTCCTTGTCTGTAACAAACCTATAGAAGAGCTTAGGTTAACTTTTGAATCGATTAATAATACCCTTTAGAAAGTCCAATCTTCTTGGATTCTCGCTTATTAATTATTTCTAGCTTGTATGTATTCTTCCTTTCTTCCATTGCTCCTTTTCTTTCTCAGCTTTCTCCATAGAACAGCTTTGTTTTTCTTCGGTGTTTGAGTGCGTGCGTGTGTGTATTTGTGTGTGTGTGTGTGTGTGTGTGTGTGTGTGTGTGTGTGTGTGTGTGTGTGTGTGTGTGTGTGTGTGTGTGTGTGTGTGTGTGTGTGTGTGTGTGTAATAATAAAAATAATAATAATAATAATAGGTTTATTGAGATAGCAGTGATACACTGACAATAATATAATAATACAATAGAGTACTTTTATGAGTAATACAGTAATTATAGGAGTGATATCCCTAGTCTAAGTGTGCATTTGTGCGTGTTTACCTGCACACACGCGTGTGCGTGTGTGTGTGTGTGTGCGTGTGTATAGGTGCGTGTGTACGTGTGGCCGCTTATGGTTCATTGTGCGTTCACAACCTTTCATGTGTTTGTATTCGTGCATATGTTGCTAATTAATTCTTCAAACCAATTTCATCTTTTATTTCTGTATCGTTACGAGGATTACAAATTACCTTAGGTCAGTGTGATTAATAATTACGCTACAACAATATCTGATTTCTCCGTGATATAACCATTGGTATGAATATCGAAGTTACACATCTCGAAAAGTTTATATAATTAACTTATCTTTAGCCTACGGGGAGAGTAGTGAAAAGAAATTTTAGTTTTACAATAAGGATTTAAATTGCTCTGAATGTATACATGGACAAAACATATCGGAAATAATAGTTATTTAGAGACTTTACGAGGGTAGGAAAGGTAGAATATAAAAAATTATTAACATTTATTCTCCGAGAGGAGATTAGTCTTTAGTCATAAAGGAATGCTGCGTGACTCAGGTCAGCAGAAGTGTCAATGGCTCCTAAAACATGGACAACATAAAACTTATGAAGCATACGCGGTAGGTGAGAGGATGAGACGAGGAGAAGTAGGGGAAGAGAATGTGCGTGAAGAAATGAAAGTAAAGGAGAAGGAGAAGGAGAAGAAGGCATAGGAGAAGAAGGAGAAGAAGGAGGAGGAGGAGAAGAAGGAGAAGGAAGAGAAGAAGGAGAAGGAGGAGAAGGAGGAGAAGGAGGAGAAGGAGAAGGAGATGGAGAAGGAGAAGTAGAATGTGAAGGAGAAGAAGGAGAAGAAGGAGAAGTAGAAGTAAAAGAAGGAGAAGGAGAAGAAGGAGAAGAAGGAGAAGAAGGAGAAGAAGGAGAAGAAGGAGAAGGAGAAGGAGAAGAAGAAGGAGAAGAAGAAGAAGGAAAAGGAGAAGGAGAAGGAGAAGATGGAAAAGGAAAAGGAAAAGGAGAAGGAGCAGAAGGAGAAGGAGGAGGAGGAGAAGGAATAGGAGGAGAAGGAATAGGAGGAGAAGGAATAGGAGGAGAAGGAATAGGAGGAGAAGGAATAGGAGGAGAAGGAAAAGGAGGAGAAGGAGGAGAAGGAGGAGAAGGAGAAGGGAAGAGGAGGAGAAGGAGGAGAAGGAAGGAGAAGGAGAAGGAGGAGAGGAGAAGGAAAAGGAGGAGAAGGGAAGGAGGAGAAGGAAGAGGAGAGAGAAGAGAGGGATAGAGAGAATAGGAGAGAGAGAGGAGGAGAAGGAGAGAGGAGGAGAGGAGGAGGGAAGGAGAGAGGGAGAGAGGAGGAGGGGAAGAGAGGGAGAGAGGAGGAGAGGGAGAGAGGAGAGGGAGAGAGGAGGAGAAGGAGGGAGAGAGTGGTAGAGAGAGAGAGAGAGAGGGAGAGAGGGAGAGAGAGAGGGAGAGAGAGAGAGAGAGAGAGAGAGAGAGAGAGAGAGAGAGAGAGAGAGAGAGAGAGAGAGAGAGAGAGAGAGAGAGGAGAGAGGGAGAGAGAGGGAGAGAGAGAGAGGGAGGGACATATATTGTATATTTATGTACATATATATATATATATATATATATATATATATGTATATATATATATATTTACTTATTCTCTCTCCTTTGAGGGGAGAAAGTTAGCTGGAAAGGAATGGAAGGAGACCGATAAAAAAAAATCATAATATCACAAAAGTCATTGGAAGGAAGCCATCTGAAGAGGACAAGGGAATAGGCAGATGGGATGAGGACGGGAGAGGTAGTGGGTAGCAGCTAGAAGGAGATGCTGAATGATGCTTAATGAATACGAATGAAATCAGTGTCACTGTGAAGCGCCCAATCACAGCTCAAACAACTCATTTGCCACCAGAGCACCAAAGCTTTCAAGCCGTGACTGTTAGAGCCTTCTTGTGAGTCTTGTGCAGTAAACCTCGGTCTATGTGCTAGTCTGTTATTAGAAGTAAGTGATCGCTTACATAAACAGTCTTATGTGTGGTAC
>NC_134777.1:20692135-20702135 GCF_046742065.1 Oratosquilla oratoria | reverse complement strand
TCTTCCCCATCCCCTTCATCTTTCCTCACGCCTCCTCCCTACCCTGTGTCTCATTTTCTTCCCCTTTGCCTTTCGTCTATTCTTCCTTCTTTACTAATTCCATTCATCCTTACTAAATGTGTTTCCCTTTTGCGTCATATCCCTTTTTTTCGTTCCTCTTTACCATTTCATTTCCATTCTTTCTCTTCCCTTTCTCCCGGTTTCTATGACAACCCGTCTCTAATGCGATGCTCTTCTTCCTAAAGGTCTTTGTTATCAGCCTCTTTCCTCTTTTTTTTGGATTTCCTCCTTTCTTTGTCCTCCAACATTCCGGTCCTTGTTTACATCGTCTTTCTACTTCTATTCTCTCTTCTGTCTCTTCGTTTTTTTTTTTTTTTTTTTTTTTTTTTTTTTTCTAGGAATCTCTCACCCGTGACATCATATATCTTTGGATACTTGTTCTACTGCCTTCATTCGTTTCAGTATAGGACTTCAGCTCTCCGTTTCGTGTCTGGAACTACACACTTTCTCTCGCTGATGATCCTTTTGTTTCCGTCCGACCTGTCCGCGCCCGCCGCCGATTCACATGGTCGCCTTTCCATTACCGGCTCCTTTCTGTATCTTATTGTCATAATGCTTCGTCTATAGCACACCAAAGATGGCTTCCCGATTCCACACTGTCGATTCGAAACCACTATATTCTCCCTTCTCTCTCTCTCTCTCTCTCTCTCTCTCTCTCTCTCTCTCTCTCTCTCTCTCTCTCTCTCTCTCTCTCTCTCTCTCTCTCTCTCTCTCTCTCTCATTTTCCTCTTTTTTCATTTTTGTTTGAACCCTATTTTTACCCTATTGACTGAATTTTTGTTTTCTCTTACTTTTCTTCTTGAATTTTCTTTCAATTTCCTTTCAAAACTGGTCTGCGATTTTTGTACCAACAAACAATGATAACGTTCTTTTGTCCTCTGTAGGAACCCTTACACAATGTCGACTCTTATATTTCCTAAAACTCCTTGACTTAAAAAAACTGGCATCTGATCTTTTCTTTCCTACATAGACATACTATCTCGTTAAAGCCAGACAACTTTATTCAGCTTAAGAGAATGCCACTGTAGCAAAGAAGGTTAAATCTATTTGACATAAACCCCTTTCTGACAGCGATGCCCCTTACAGCTCTTACTCAAGTTAAAGAAAGATTATTCTAACCAATCTAGAAGACACCACCGTAATTGAGGGATTATGTATTTTGTTGGTGACAACAATATTGCGCCGAAAACGTAAACAGATCGCACACCAATACAACCAGTTGCATGAAACCAGTTGCTCCATGATTTCACCTTCTCCACCCGATATTGTCTTCAACGATAGAAACGTTGGTTATCGCTAACAAATTACACAATGGGACTCGCTTTTGACTTGTGCCCTCTGGTTACCAGAAACTACTTGCCTTATATATAATAGCACAAAGATTTCGGTTACAGCTAATCTTTTCGTGGCTTAACCTCACCTTTAATATGTCCACTGCTAACCACAACTAATTAAACTATTAAGCTTGCCGCCAGGTGATTTTATTAAAGCAAGGTAGAACACCTCCCCACCCACTCAACTGTGTGACGAACGAGTTAACCCAAAAACCAACGTTATGATCGTGAACTGACTCCAGGCTTCTGGTATTGGCCATACGAGCATATCATCACCTTCCAGTTCGACATTGCTCTCCCGCCTACTTTCCAGATCGATGTCACCTCTTCCCTCTTCGCGATACGATATCTCCAATGACCGTGAGTTTCCCGCTCAGGAATGTGCGCAGTTGTGGTATGCCTACTCCTCCTCTTCTTCCTCCTCTTCCTCCCCCTCTTTCTCTTCCTTCTCCTCTTTCTCTTCCTTCTCCTCTTTCTCTTCTTCCTCCTTTCCCTCCTACACATTCTCTTCCTCATCTTCCTCCTCCTCTTCCTCCTCCTCTTTCTCTGTCCTCCTTTCTTCCTTCTCTACTTCCTCCTCTTCTTCTTCCTCGTCTTCCTCGTCCTCCTCCTCCTCCTTCTCCTGACCATTCTTATTCTAATTTATTCTTCTCCTTTTTACTTAGTTTTTCTATAATTTCTTTGACTATTTCCTTATTTCTGAATTCTCCCTGGTTTGGTGATATATCTCGTGAATTCTATTTTTTAGCTGTCACCATCCGAGTCTATTCTGCAGTTGGGCGCCTACGTTCTTCTGATTTAGTCATACATATATATATATATATATATATATATATATATATATATATATATATATATATATATATATATATATATATACAGTATATCAGACACGCGCACACACATGATGGCGCGGTGGTAGCGGTGGTAGCGTTCGCGGCCACTATTACAGTGGTCCGGGTTCCCAGGGCTGATATAATTTCAATATCACTGCGCTGCGAGACGTTACTCCAACTCTCGTTGGCGGGGAGTTGGGTGTGTGTGTGCGTGTAAGGTATCAGCATTGCCCATAGATCGGTCATATATGAGCTCCCGTTCGGGAGGGAAATAACTATCGATCACAAGTCCAACACGTGATCCAAGACCATGATAAAACACACACACACACACACACACACACACACACACACACACACACACACACACACACACACACTTATATATATATATATATATATATATATATATATATATATATATATATAGATATATATATATATATACATATATATACATCACCTAGAAATTTCAGAAATTCATCCTTTTCTAAGGGAAGATGGCTCCCTCGAGTAACTCATTGATGTACGGTATTTTGGTAACACATTAAATCCAAGGGAGGTCCACCTTTTAGCTCTTACGGTATATTAATAAGTTTTATTTTGTCTGTCACAGGATGAATTTATTCAGTTATGGGAAACATCCCACACATTCAAAAGGCACCCAATGTAGAAACAGTTTCTGTTGAGGAAACGTACAATATATTTTGATTACATAACATGTGTGTCATTGGGACGCCTTGTGTTTCCAACCCTCGTATGGGGGTATTGATTGCACAAGTTTTATGGTGCTAGTAAATTTGGGGTTTTAGTGATACCCGTAGGGGTCAGTCTCACGCAACAGTGTTATGAAAGCAGATTAGTCTCCACTCAAAAAAAAGAATGATCGTTACTTTTAACTTCTACAATAACTTCGTTTTTATATCTTCTTTAAATATCCCCTTTGCCGCTAGTATTGTCTCCAGGGATGAAAGCGCTGGTTATTGTCAAAAAAAAAAAAAAAAAAAAAAAAAAAAAAAAAAAAAAAAAAAAAAAAAAAAAAAAAAAAAAAAAAAAAAAAAAAAAAAAAATCCTCGTACCATAGACCACGTTTGAGTTCCTCAGATCCCAGTGATTGCCATTAGCCCGAGTGACCGAATACACAAGGAAATGGCTATCTTTTTCAGCGTAACCATCTTCCTATTTTTTTTCTATCAGAAAATAAAAGATTTCATCAGTTCAAACGCGTACAGAGGTTACGACTTTTAACTGTCATTATACATAATCGACTTATCATTTTCTCTTGTTAAAAAAAAAAGTCTCTTGCATTTTCTCCGCTTTCATAATAATTTCTCATTCACTAGCGTCTTTTTTTTATCACCTTTGTTCATTTCACCTTCATTTTCATTTCATTTCCCTGTTCATTTCAGCCCTCTGTTTAAGTTTGTTTTCTGTTCATTTTAGTCCTCATTTCATTTCAATTTCTTCTTCATTTTTTGCTTCCATTTTCATTTCAAACTTCTATTTTAATCGTTTGTTAATCATACTAACCTGTTTATTCTGCATCTTCATTCATTACATTTTATAGTTCATGTTACTTTGTGATTTGTGTTACTTCATTTCACTTTCTTTTTCACTTTCCTTTTCTGGTCAGTTTATTTACCTGTTCACGTTTCTTCTCTACTCACTTCCCTTTCTCCTTCATTTCCCTTCCCTTCCCTGTTCATTATACTTTACTATTTTCTTCTCTTTACTGCTCATTTCACTTACTTTCTCATTTCACTTCCCCATTTACATAATTTTTACCATTAATTTCCATTTCCATCTATTTCCTTGTCTAAAGTCTGTTCATTTCACTTCCGTGTTTATAAAATATTATCTGATCATTTCATTAAACTGTTCATTTTAATTCTTTGGTCATTTCAGTTTTCTGTTGATTTTAGTACCACAGTTATTCCAAACGTCCTTATTCATTTCCATTTCTTGTGTACCTTACTCCCTTGTTCATTTTCATTTCTTCTTCACTTTTTTTGTCCATTTTACTTTCTAAAGCTTTTTGAATAATTTTCATTCAAATTTCCTTTTCACTTAACTTCCTTTTTAACTTCATTTTCCTACCCATTTCATTTTCTTTGCGGCTTCATTTCCCTAGTTGTTGCACTTTCTTGGTAATTTTTCCTTGTTTATTTCGCACTCCTGGCTACATAATATCATCTAGCCAACCATATCTTATTCATAGATATGCGACCATACGACTCTTGATTTAATTTCTTTACTGCACAGTTGGCTTTAACTTTTTCTTATTCTCTATTTTTTTTTCCCAGCAGCTTTGCATATTCCTTTCTATCCCCTTTGTTCCATGAAGCTAATGACGAATTTTGTCCAGTTTACACCCGTCGATTTTGTTATAAAGATACAAAACCAGGTTGAGGGGACTGAGGTCGTCTCGTTTAATCCTTTTGACCCAAAGACATCCTATACAGATCTTGGTTTTGTCAAAAGACTTTGCCCTTTAATCTCTAAAGCAGGAGTTTTCAATACATTTCCTCAAATACCCTGTACTTATGTGTTACTGTTCTTTGTTTTCCTGAAAGCCTCTTCAACTCAGGGGATATATTTTCCTAATTACCAATGGTCTTTTGCCTAGTGGGCCCCTTTCTGAAATTCGTGTAGCCCACAAGGGGTCCCAGGGCTAACGTTGAGAACCAAAGCTCTAAAAAGATAAATTTTGCTCTTTCAAGGTTTGAGTGACCTCGAGGAATTGAGGACTCTGATGACCTGAGGACAAGTTCTTCGGCTGAAGAGGAGACAACGTCGCGTCCCCTCTGCCCTCCCATTCCCTCACAGCTCTCTTGTACCCCTTCCACTACTTTCTGTTCCTCATCCCCTCTCTTTCCCCTTCCACCTGTTCCTTCCCCTACACCCACCTCCCCCCTCCCCTCTTCCAACCACGCAAACCAATCTACAATTGGTCAAAGGCCTGAAACTCAATCCGACTGTCACAACCCAAGCAAAGTTTGTTCAACCCTTCTCTTCTCGCCCTTCCTGCTCTCTCTCCCTTCCCATTCTCCCTCGTGATCTTTCCTCTTCCCAGCTTTCCTTTCCTTTCTTATCCCTTCTTCCTAACTTTCTTCATGTGTCTACTTTCCCCATTCCTTCCTTCCTTCCCATCCACCCCCCCTCCCCCGTCACGATTTCCATTTTCCATCCTCCTTACTTATATCTATCTTCCTCTTCCGTTTTCCTTTTTTTGTTCTCTCATTTCTATTCTTTTCCTTCTATTTTCTCTCTCCCCCTCCCCTCTCTCTCTCTCTCTCTCTCTCTCTCTCTCTCTCAAAATTGCCCCCACTTAATTCTTCGTTTTCTTCCCTTCCTTTTCTTCCCGATTTTCTTCCTTCTTCTAAGTTCCCATTTTCTTCTCTCCCTTTCCATTCTCGTTTGTAGCCTTCCCCTTCTCTCTCTTCCATTTATTCCCTCAATTCATTTTCAACTTTTTTCTTCGGTCCTCCTAAATGCTCTTCTTCATGAATTCGGATTATTATTCTTCCACTCCTCTGATTTAATCTCTTTCCTTTTCTCCTAACTCTCTTTCTCTACCACTCTCTTTTACTCTAGTATACTGCCCTTGTTTTTCTCCCCTCCTCTCCCAGTACTCCAACAATATTCTCTCTTCTCCTCTTCCCTCCTCTCTCTCGCTTCTCCCCTCCTAGCATTCCAGTTTCTGCCTCACTGCATTCCCCTTATGTCTTACTCTATTCACATTTCCACTTTCTTATCCATATCTTAAGTCTCCTCCTCCATTTCCTTCCTGTACCCTTCTCCTTCTATTCTTTCTCTCTTCTTCTTCCCCCGTTCAGCACCTCCTTTTCCATGTCTTACTTTCGTTCCCCTCCTCCTCTTTATTTCCTTCCTTCATCCTACTTTTCCAGTCTGTCACCTTCCTTTATCCCTTGTTCGACCCTTCCCTATATTTCTTGCTCCTTGTCTTCTTACTTCCCTATCTTTCCCTTATATCTAACGGTTTCCCATCTCCCTTTACTGTCCTGCCACCTCCCCCCTCCCCCTCATATCTCTCTCTCTCTCTCTCTCTCTCTCTCTCTCTCTCTCTCTCTCTCTCTCTCTCTCTCTCTCTCTCTCTCTCTCTCTCTCCTCTCCCTCTCTCTCTCCTCTCTCTCTCCTCTCTCTCTCCTCTCTCTCTCCTCTCTCTCTCCTCTCTCTCTCCTCTCTCTCCTCTCTCTCCTCTCTTTCCTCTCTTTCCTCTCTCTCTCTCTTCTCTCTCTCTCGCTTTCCTCTCTCTCTCTCTTCACCTCTTTCATTTTCTTCTGTAGTTTTCTCTCAATTTTGTCTATCTGTTCCCCAGTAGCCTTTACACGTTTTCTTTCTTTAACAATCCCGAATACTAATATGCTCTTTCGATTCCTTTTCCATCTCATTACAACTCCTTTCCTTCTTGAAGAAAATTTAGGTTTTAGTTAGAACAAAATCCAAAAAAGGCGTTTAGAAACGAGAAGTGTTAAATGTTCAGTCTTGGGGCTCTCTTTCGGCCGAATAAAATAGTCTGGAGCCAGGCAGAATAAATTCTTGATATATATCAACAGTATGGAGGAGTTACTTGGTACATTTTAGTCATTTCTGAGAGTCATCTGTCTACCTGTTTTTTTACACTGACTCATTGTAACCCATTTTCAGGATTACGTAAACTCCTTTGAATTATTATTAAGGTTCTTCTCCTTAAGTAATCCTTTTCTTATTTTGGAATTTGTTTCCATTCGTACTCTTTCACCCCTGTCCATGAAGGGACACTCCCCCCCCCCCCCCCCTTTTTTTTTTTTTTTTTTTTTTTTTTTTTTTCAAGTAGTACTTTTGATTCCTGTTGGCCTCTTGGGTGTTGACCTTCCGCATTTTCCTATTAGCCTGTTTTGTGTCCCTTTAATTTTCTTGTCTCTTTATCCTTTATTCCCGACCATTTTTCCGCTCTTCTCTACACTTTTATTTTTCCCAACTCTCTCTTTCCTTGCCAACGCATCCCTTTCTCTTCTTATCCACAGGCTCCCTCCGGTAGAGAACTCTTTCAATTTCATCTTTGCCCAGCAGTCTTCTCTCCCTCCCTCTCTCTCTCTCTCCCTCTCTCTCTCTCTCTCTCTCTCTCTCTCTCTCTCTTTTTTTTTTTTTTTTTTTTAACAGATCCATCCTTTCCATCCCCAGACTCTCCCTACAGTTTACTTCCTTTTTGCCAAATCCACTCAAAGTTTTTTCCAAATTTGCTGCCCCCATGTTCGCGGTCGAAGGCTTCCGCCGAATTCTTCGGGCTTCCTTCGGGTCTCATTCGTTTCCATTATCTCTTGACGTTGGGCTTCGATCTCGCCTTGGGAGTACAAAGATTTTCTTACGACCCCAAAAACCGTGGTGACTGCCATTGTTCCTAAGGCTGGTGTCACACAAGGCGGTGTACATTATAATCTAGACGCATTGGGAAGTTCAATTATCTTAATAAATTCACCTGTCGACAGCCAGACCTTTTCATAACGAACACCATCTTTTCCTTGGTTACCACCTTTTAAGTGTAATGATTCATAAGGAAGACTTCGCTGCTGCCAATAAGCCGGATAGTGTAACCCAGGCCTTACTACCCGAAAACATTCATCAAATGTGACGCTTTTCGGCCACATTTAAACAGACTCTTGAAGAAGTGTTTCAGCCTAACTCCGTCTAAATACCTTTGATTTTCCTTCAGAGTTTCCAAGTTGCAGAGATTTACTGAATTTCATTAACCTCTGCCATTTCTCTGTTGTTTCTCCAACTCTTGTGCAACACTTAACCTGATTGCTTGTAGTCGTTTGATCTTCCCCTGTCTACCAGTGTACTCGCTTCTACAACATTTGTCGTATCCCATTTCTGATGACGATAAGTGAAAGTGAAAGTGAAAGTGAAAGTGAAAGTGAAAGTGAAAGTGAAAGTGAAAGTGAAATGAAAGTGAAAGTGAAAATGAAAGCGAACGTGAACGTGAACGTGAACGTGAAAGTGAAAGTGAAAGTGAAGGTGAAGTTGAAGGTGAAGGTGAAGATGAAGGTGAAGGTAAAAGTGAAAGTAAACATGAAAATGAAAGTGAAAGTGAAAATAAAGAAAATAAATACATTAGTTAATAAACAAGATAAGTAAATGAATATATAGATAAACTAATTAGTAAAATGAAAATAAAAAATATACAATAAAAAAATGAAAAAATGAAAATATAAAAAAATATAGATTAAAAATCCTAATGCTTCTGTCACCCAAGTATCAGTTTTGACATCCCATCGACTTGCTCTGAATTGCTGTAAAATCACTGTCGCGACTTAAATCGACTTCATTAGTCTCTGAATATACTTCTCGAGTTGCAGAACTGAGCATCAAAGCTGTCTTCCTAGAAATGGTTCACTTATTTTCATTCGAGCTTACTTTTACAATAGATTTAAAAACATGCAATACTGGAAATACTAGATTAAATGATCACATTTTCATAACATGTGCACAAAAGTTAAAGATATCAAGTGGTTAAGTGAACATATATAACAATCGAACGAATTATAAAGGAATAGATAAAAACAAGAAGGAAGCCACAAATGCATAAATAGACAAACAAGTTCATTCATATATAGATAAATGAATGCGAAACATTCAAGGAAGAAGATAAAAATTAATAGATAATAAATAAGTAGCTAAATGAATAAATGAATAAACAAATAAACAAATATAAATAAATAAATAAATAAGTGAATAGATAAATAAACATGTATTTTCAATGAACAAATAGACAATTAGATTATTAGACATAAATAGTAAACACAAAAATGAATAAACACAGAAAAAAATGCATCACTTAATTCATCTGGTGTTACAATTTTTTTTTTCAAAATTGTTTTACACTTAATATGAACGATCATGAAAATATATGCATATTTTCTTATTTCAAGACAACGAAAATTAAGGATCTCAAATTTGAAAAATAAGAAAAAGAAAAACCCGTAAGTCGAAAGATAATGAATTTCAAACATTTGAAAATAAAGCTGTTGTGTTTCATTATGATGATGAATATTCAAGAAAAACAAGTAGTTTTCCAGAAAACATCGTTTACATCTAAAATAGATCAGATAAAGACAGCAGGGTTTTAGTAAAGATGTAAAACAGAGAGCTCAAAAAACTAAACTTGATAAACAGGGAATTGACATCAAAATTTTTCACATTGAATGAAATCAGACAAGAAATAAAGGTGTCAAACTGTCAGGAAATAGAATAAAATTGAAAGTGGGTAGAAACAACTTCGCTAACAGTGTAGTTAATGAATGGAACAAACTTCCTGCAGGGGCAGTGCAATGTAGTTCTGTTCGAAGCTTTAAGATTCGTTTAGATAGACACCTAAGCAAGATGCTGTAATGCCTGCCATTTATTTTATATTATTTATTTATTTGTTATCATTTGTCTGTTTGTTTATTACCATTTGCTTGATTTTTATTTATTATCATTTACCTGTCAATTTATTATTATTTACTATTTACCTGTTTCTTTATTATTTATTTTATTTGTCATTATTTACACTAGTATAATTTTTATTTATTTATCATTATTATATATTTATTTTGCATCCGACCTATTTATGGACCAAAAGGTCTCCTATCGGCATGCATCACCTTTGTAATCCTTCGTAAAGAAAGATAGCTAACTATATAGTATCTAAATGAATTATCAACCGAATAAATGCGGATATAGAGTAAATAGATAAACAAATAAGTGATTAATAAAGTGAAGGCATTC
>NC_134777.1:20679635-20689635 GCF_046742065.1 Oratosquilla oratoria | reverse complement strand
GTCAATTGTGAACAATCTTGTTTAATATACAGAATATCACCTCCGTTTAGGATTTGTAAATGAAAAGGTGACGAGGAAGACATAGGTGGTCCCCCTATCTTATGCAGTCAATGTTCTATGATCTTTACTGAAATCTCTACGGAACAGAGTCGCGAACCCTACCTTATCATCGGGAACTAATCTCTCAGCACAGGGAAAAACGCCGATTACTTTTTAACTTCTATTATCAATTCTTCCTGAAATTTTCCTTAAATCTTTCCTTTACTACTCCTGTGACTCAAAACCTATGGTATGACAGTCTCTATGGAAAGAGGCTCCGGTTATCATATGATAATAATGAAGATAATGTACATAGTCTTTGGCGTTCTCTTCTCCCCATGTAATATCTACTCGTAAAGTTCTACGAGTATTTATCTAACATTGTTCTAATTCCAAAAACATTCGACTGCTGCTATATAATGTAGCTATCCAGTTTAATTCCAAACCAGAATTCTCTATTGTTGAAACATAAATTGCAAGCCAGGAACCTACTGTTGCAGGGTAGTTGGTGAAAGAGTTATCTAACATTAGAGCGTTATACAGGTGTTACAAAATATTGGGATTTAGGGATAGCAAAGTTTATCTTCACTAGAATTCAAAATGTAGATGAAAATCAATCTGCAAACAATTCGTGTGACTGAAAAGGTGCTGCGTCTCACCTATTGGATACAGATGCACAAAGAAAGAATCTTGTATGATATATGTACTTGCATGTGTGGGAGTGTATTTATATTTAATTGGTAATTACAGGAGCTTCTTTCTTTAGGGATAACACAATAAAGAGATTCTGAGAGGTAGTAAAAGACAAATTTAAGGTGAGTAGTTGAAATGAAGGTTAGAAGAAGGTCAAACTGATTATACTTCAACAAGAAGCCTTTTATTTTAATGTAAAGGAAAGCTACGTGACTCTTGTTCATAAGACTGACATTCGCGTCCTAGAATAGGGCCAACATAAAAATTATGCAATCGATATCTTATATAGGGAAGCATATCATTAAAGTTCATATTAGCAGACTGTTCGCACGTACACTTTTCGCCTTAATTTCATATGGGTTATTGAAAGAATATACGAGACAGGCCATCACAAGCACTGCTTCACGCTATAACAAAACTGATATTAACTTTGGGTGCCAAATGCACCGAAGAATGTTACCATCTATAGCTAGGTTTCATGAGGCAAATAAACCCAATTAAAAAAAACGTGTTTATAATTTTTACCCATATTATAGCAATAATGTACCGAGCAGATGAAGAAGATAGTTTGAAGGTAGTCAAAAAGAACAAATAAATAAAAATTGCAGCTCGGAACGGAAATGGGGGGGACATATGCAACAGCTGCATCCAGTCCCCTAAAATACAAACGATAGACGACGCTTTTGTCGGTGTTCTTTGATCTTTTGAGCGAGGTGGAGTGTACTTCGTGTTATTAATATTGCATATGTGGACAACTTTCGGAGTGTGCGATAAATCAAGTGCGTGGCAAAATTCACCCAAACCGTGAACTCGTAAATTGGTTTATGAAGAGTCTGTGAACTGTCGCCGTTGTTTAGTCTCTTCTCACACAAGGGAAGGGTAGACTTTAATACATACATGTTTTGAAATGTTTTTTAAGGATTTACAGCAAAAGAGACATACCGGCAGAAGACTGTTTTGATTCTAAACAAACTGAATATAGAGTAATAAATAAACATATTGCTAATATTGGTAGATAGCTGCATAAATGAATAGTAACACATGGATCAATTAATTACACTTGTATATATATATATATACATATATATATATATATATATATATATATATATATATATATATATATGTGTGTGTGTGTGTGTGTGTGTGTGTGTGTGTGTGTGTGTGTGTGTGTGTGTGTGTGTGTGTGCGTGTGTATGTGTATGCATATATATATGTATATATATGTATATATATATATATATATATATTTATATGTATATATATACACACACACACATATATATATATATATATACATGTACATATGCATAATATGCATTATATATATATATATATATATATATATGTGTGTGTGTGTGTGTGTGTGTGTGTGTGTGTGTGTGTGTGTGTGTGTGTGTGTGTGTGTGTGTGTGTGTGTGTGTGTGCGCGTTTCAAAATGCTTGCATGGATTTATTATAAATTATTATAAAAGAAGACAGTTATGTTTCTAAAGGAGCTAAATATACAATAACAAGTAAATATATTGACACAAAAGCATATGAACACATTTATTAATAAAAATATATAGCTCAATTAATTTCACGAAAGTAAATAAACAACTTAAATGAATAGTTAAATTAACAAGTATATAATACGTTGACAAATAAACGAATATGAATATGAAAAACTTATTCCATAGATCAATAATGGTCTAAGCCACTACAGCACTGATCACGTGCTTGCCGACGTTGGTTCGAGTCCTCGGGCGTACAACGTTTCAATTTCTGCATGTGCCTCCATAGTTCTTCCAATGTTGATGGCTGAGAATTAAAGTGCATTGTGGTTGATAAAAATGTATCTCTAGTCACTGGGAATATATATATATATATATATATATATATATATATATATATATATATATATATATATATATATTAATCACAAACAACCCATAGTCGGAATAAAATGAAACTTAGAAGAAAGTATAACTTCTATTTTTTGGCTAATAGCTATAGGCCTCTTCAGGAAAGTACGTACTTTCCTAAAGAGGGCAGCTATTAGCCGAAATGTAGAAGTTATACTTTCTTCCAAGTTTCCTTTTATTGCGACTATGGGTTCTTCGTGATTATTATTTACAAATGTGCTACTACATTTTGTTTAAGATATATATATATATATATATATATATATATATATATATATATATATATATATATATGTATATATATATATACATATCAAGTAACGTAGATGTCGTAACACAAGAGGAAAATAAAACTTAAACCAACTCTCGGAGAAAGATAAGCTGAGATACAGAGTAAACCGTACATTTCGACCACTAGCTGTGGTTCTCTTCAGTAACTGCTGAAGAGGACCACAGTTAGTGGTCGAAATATACGGTTTACTCTGTATCTCAGCTTATCTTTCTCCGAGAGTGGGTTTAAGTTTTATATATATATATATATATATATATATATATATATATATATATATATATATGTGTGTGTGTGTGTGTGTGTGTGTGTGTGTGTGTGTGTGTGTGTGTGTGTGTGTGTGTGTGTGTGTGTGTGCGTGTGTGTGTGTACTCGTATGTACAGTATGTAAGTAATGTTACTATTCTTAGGGTGGACTGCATATAGTCATATGAAATGATCTTAAAATCTATGTATTTCAAGATCATTTAGATCGAGCATGCCAGTCGAATCCAAATGAAATCCATGTAAAAGCTTACATTACATTTTTTCAATTCCCATGATTCTCCCCATCTTCAAATTATCTGTTTTTCAATTTACAATTAAAGCCTTTTAGTTTCAATAAATATAATCGGTAGTGCACTTGGCATGGACGACTTTTCCTTATAGTTCCTTCTACTTTAATGGATTTGGGTAGATAATCTTCTACATCTGCCTTTCCTTATTGGGACCCAGTTATTTTACACCCGCGAACACGATGACGTGATTTATGGATACTCTCCCTGCTAAGGACATTCAATTTTATGCCTCTGAATGGAAGAATCTTGTCCTCAATGGGTCTCGGTCGGTGGAAAACGGCTTCAACCATGTAATCAGCTCCTTAGCTACACAAGACTCCTAAGGATTTAGCAGAACTTATCCCATAAGGAACACCACTGAATTGAAGTATCTTATGTCGTTCTCTTTGTTTCACTTCAATCCTTTACATTCCACAGGGTCATATCCTACCTGTCTACTCCTATTTGTTCTATGATATTTTTTACTTCTGTTCTAATATATGTCTTTTTATTTCACTTTATTTTATCTCTTATATTTATTGATTTGTTTGAAATTATTTTGAAATATGCATTTTAGTTGCAATTAGATTAAAAATAGAAATTATATCATTATCAAAATATTGAACTAATTACAGGATAATCAAATATGATTTCGTCACAACAGTGTATGTTTAGGTTGATGAAAGAGACAATAGATCAAAATTTATAGTCTTTCGAAATTTGATGATTATTTTCTAAAATAACACCTCGTATGAGGCACCGGAGTATGAACATTAAATAAATGTAGTTTAAAGGCGTGCTTCTCTCTCCATATCAGTCAACCTTTTTAATAAAAAAAAAATCTAACCCTAAAATATCATCTATTTTTTTTTTTTTTTTTTTTTTTTTTAATCTCCACGTGCCAAAAGACTTCCTAGTGGGCTGATAACAGAATATGAAAAATTAAATAAGGGGCTGCCACTGTTTATTATGATTACTCTTCTTTCAAGGCGGTCTGCAGCGATGTACGTCAAGGTGAAGATTGTGTGTAAACACTTCAAACGATGCCTCGACATTTCCCCGGGTCAAATTCGCACCAACATATCCAGGTATGTAACTGTAATTGTTGCTTTATTTGTTATTTCATTCATCTATTTATCTAAACATTTATTCATTAATGTATCTATTTATTTACTCATCAATTCTCTTACGGAAACATCAGTGTCTCCACTGTTGATGAGAATGATGCATTTGAAGACCTTCCTTGTTAGGCACAGATGAAAGTAGTCCATTATTTTCTCTGCCATAACCAGCGCTTTTATCCTTGGAAACAATATCGCACCAAAGAAGTGTTGTTATAGAGATGTTTATAGGAAGATTGGAGGATAACAGAACAGAGGGGCGATAAAAATTAACACTAACCAACATTCATTTTCGATTAAAGATTAGCATCCAATCATAAAAGAGAAACGGAGAAAGATTCTGTGGATTTCGGAAAGGCGAAGCAAATTCTTTACTGAGGGAGGAACCTGATTATTAGAGGACTCGAACCTAGCAACGTTGGGGACGAGCTAACCACTCCAACCACCAGGGTTCAGGCCATCACGACTCCCCTTAGGTTTTATTACCCTCCCTGGCACAATTTCGTGTTTCCTGTTTCCCTCTGTGGTTCCTGCTCGGCTTCCTATTACCTATTAGCTTCGTCGGTCCTAACCTTGCCAGAATTGATTTTTTTTCCTTTATTTTTCTATTTTATTTTTATTTTGTTTCTTTTTGTCTATCTATTTCTGTTTAATGATTAATCTGTTTACT
The DNA here is from genome assembly GCF_046742065.1 of Oratosquilla oratoria. Lineage (NCBI taxonomy): Eukaryota > Metazoa > Arthropoda > Malacostraca > Stomatopoda > Squillidae > Oratosquilla > Oratosquilla oratoria. The sequence goes on along the minus strand of NC_134777.1, from coordinate 20,684,381 downwards.
TTTGTATTTTTTACCTGTAAACTATTTATATATATCTTTTACATTTTTTGTTTATTTTACTTTGTTTATTTTTCTTGTCTATTTCTGTTTACTGATCAATTTGTTTGCTTTTGTATTTTTTACCTATTAACTATTCATATATTTATATTTACTTATTTCTCATTTATGTTTACTCATCTATTCATTCACTCATTCATTTATTAATGTATATTCATTTGATTGTCTATTTCTTTTTATCGAAAGCTATGTTTACAGACACGATTTTTCTTTCAGTTTTTTTTTCAACAACTTCAACAAAATTCTTTGGCTGTGGCAGATCTCAGGTGACTTTCCTGACGTACAGACTGACTTTTGATTCGTTATTGTACACAAGGATAAAAGCTCTGAAGAACTATCAGCGAGGAAGTTACAATAAACTGACTTTGGCTGAACGGGCTATTGATTCAAGGGAATCATGTGATGTGTTCTACGCTCTAATGTACGGAGTGAACCATTGTTAACTTTACCTCCCCGAACACATTCTTCCCTATCCCAACTTTCTCTAACCCAATATTCCCTATCTCAGCCCACTCTAGCCCAAACTTCCCTTATATAACCTTCCCTAACCAAACCTTCCCTAAACCAACCTGTCCTATCCCAGCCTCTCCTAACCCAATATTCCCTAATCAAACCTGCCCTATCCCAACCTGCCCTATCCCAACCTGCCCTATCCCAGCCTCTCCTAACCCAACCTTCCCTATCGTAACCCTCACTGTACCAGCCTTTCCGAATCCAACCTCCCTTAACCCAACCTCCCATAACCCAACCTTCCCTAACCCAACCTCCCCTAACCCAACCTCCCCTAAGCCAACTTCCCCTAACCCAACCTTTCCTAACTTTCTCTAACTTAGCCTTCCCTAACTTAGCCTTCCCTAACTTAGCCTTCCCTAACTCAACCTTCCCTAACTCAACCCTCCCTAACTTAACCTCCCCTAACTTAACCTCCCCTAACTTAACCTCCCCTAACTTAACCTCCCTTAACTTAACCTACCCTAACTTAACCTCCCCTAACCCAACCTTCCTTAACTTAACCTCCCTTAACATTCTCTCACTTAACCTTCCCTGATTTAATCCTCCCTAACCCAACTTCTCCTAACTTAACTTCCCCTAACCCAGCCTTCCTTGACCTAACCTCCCCTAACCTAACCTCCCCTAACCTAACCTCCCCTAACCCAACCTTCCCTAAATCAACCTTCCCTAATTTAACCTTCCTTAACAAAACCTTCCCTAACCCAACCTTCTCTATCCCAGTCTTCCCTAACGCAGCTTTCCCCAACTCAACACAGCTTAACCCATCCCAACCTCACTCAACCCAACATAATTCAACCTAACTTGACTTCTTTCACTTCACCTTACTTAGCTTTACTAACTTTATTCAACCTAATCTTACCTTACCTAACCTTACCTAACCTTAACTTACCTAACTTTACCTAACCTAAAATGTCCTATCACAATACTTATCTTCATGTAATCTATCAGAAAATATCACAAAATAACCTGCATTGTGCGAAATTGCAACAATGCATGAATATCGTTTCGTCTCTTATGATTTCGAGTATTTGGAGTTTTCACGCATTTCTTTTTGTTTCTATATGCAATTTTAATTTTCTATTTTAATCTTCAGTTTCTATTATTGATAAGTATTTTGAGCTCGTTTTTCAGTTAATGATATATCCAAATCTCCTCTTTAATTTACGCTATAGCGTAATCGGAAGCGTACTGGTCTCACACTCATTTAGTTGTGGGTTCGAGTCCCATACTCCTCTCCGATACCCGCAGCTTCGCGCCTCATGGCGGACACCCCCCCCACCACCACCACCACCACCAACACCAACACCAACACCAACACCAACACCACTACCTTAACCGTCCAACAGAATGCTTTTGCTTCTTCCTAAAACTCTGATTGTCTGCAATAAATTCCTGGTCGCCCTGCCTACACTCTATTCTTCAAATCTCCCTAAATCCATCACAGACTTCTTGCAAATCCCGTTCTCGTAAATTCATAATAATATGGAATCTTCCCGGATCTTTCCATAACGGAGTTCGTGGGCCAAAAGCCCTACTAGAAACATAAGAGCTTCACTTGTCGAGGTTTGGGTGAGGGAAGGCTGGGTGTGCGGGGAGGGGTGGGGGAAGACGGGGATAGAACAATTATACAAGTATATATATATATATATATATCACACACACACACACACACACACACACACACACACACACACACACACACACACACACACACACACACACACAGGCATAGTTGGTAGAGCGCTGAACTGGGAAGCAGAAATGCTCCCAGCACCCAGTTCGAATCCTGCACGAGTCGAACACGAGATCCAACAGACCAAGTGAATACACACAAACACACATATATGTGTATATAAATATATATATATGTATATATATGTATATATATATATATATATTTACATATCAACATGCATATACATATGCACACACACACACATATATATATATATTATATATATATATATATTTACATAACATGCATATAGATATGCATACACACACACACACACACACACACACACACATATATATATATATATATATATATATATATATATATATGTGTGTGTGTGTGTGTGTGTGTGTGTGTGTGTGTGTGTGTGTGTGTGTGTGTATGTGTGTGTGTGTGTGTGTGTGTGTGTGCGTGTGTGTGTGTGTGTACGTATACAGACGTGCATATATCACTTTAGCCTAATGAGGATCTCCACATTTCTCTCTACTAAAGGAGATTTACAATAATTTCCAAAATCTCAAATACATGAATACTTGAGGAACAGATAACTTCCCCCTATTTTGAGATCACTCAATCCCCTAAAAATGGAAAATAAATTTTCTGTTTTTTTCTCTAGATATTCTCGTCTCAAATAAGCTTAGCAGTCATCTTCAAATCATTAGACTTGTCTAACTCTTAAGGAGCTTCTACCAGGAGGAGCTTAGTTTCTGATGAAGTACAATTATTCTCTGTCTCCGGACAACCAGAAAAAGTCACCGTCATCTTCTACAGCCGTTGAGATTCAAACCCACGATCTTAGTAATTACGAGGTGAGATCGAAGGCTATCGTGCCACAGCATGAATTAGGATAGTAAGCCATGTAAGCCATAATAGCCAAGTAACGTAGACCCGGGGTTGACAAGCCGTAATTAAACAAAACCCTGTTGTCATTTAACAAAAATGACGTGAATTTGCGCTGCAATAATGACTTAATGCTGTCATCTCTTAATCACGGAATTTCCTCTGTATGTTGCCATGCTCCCCTATCATGCTCCTCCCCCTCCCATGCCCGAAACTCACATTACTTTGATTAATACGCTTTAAGGGTAATCTCGCTCATTTATGATTAGCCCTAATTTGCATCATCAACAGAGCCCTTTTCTGAGTAATTCTAACACAAATGACAGGTATTGGATATTTCTCTCCTATTCAATTTTCGTTGAAATCTCATGCGATTAGTTGTGGTACCAAGCTCTTCAAAATGAGCGCGTATTTTAATGTTTTTTTTTATCAATTTAAATTCAGACGTCTCTATTCAGTTAAGAGCAATTTCATTGCAGAAAGAAGACACTATCGCCTGAAACTGGAGTGTTCTGGGTGAGCCGTAATAAAAAATATTATCCAGATGGTGTAAGCAGATTTCTATAATCGCTTTATAACTTGAAAATGTTATCACAATAATACAAAGCATTATCAATCATTCAGGCTCCTTTTTACAAACATATCTTGAATAGAATTAATTAATCAGAACTATTATTTGTTTTATTATCAAGAAAAGCCAATAAACCAACATTTTCTCACCTCAGGCATGTCCATTACTATTCGTGAAAAACTACTCCGTCTATATTATCCTTACAGTATGTACAAGCTCCGCCTCTATTTCGGTACTAAGGCATTTAATTGGTGACTAACAAGGCGTATATCACCACGAACCAATCCTGCCTTCTACTATTAGGTATCGATCGAGACGACTCCACTTCAGACAGGGGTCTGACCCTCAGCTGAGTAATATTTGCCATAAAGTCGATGTCAGGGTTCTCAATTTGTTTTCTCATGTATCCTATACTTATGTACTGCTGTTATTTACTCTTCGGGACTACTTCAACACACATCGTCAGGTATCCACTAATTACCATTGGTTTTCGGTTCACAGGCTGAGAACTACTGATTCACATGATGTGGAATCATAGGGTTTATTCCACAGGTAAAGAAACTCAAAACCTATGATGACATTCCTGAATTTCTTATTTCTGAGTTCGGTAAACTTTATTTTCTTTTGCGATTTTAGTATGTCATTTGACCTGGCCTGGACAGAATTTAGAGTACCTTTAAAAGAGGCATTGTATTTTTTTTTTTCAAAGAATTTTTTTTATTGGAAGTAGTTAGAACAAATATACGAGGACAACCACTACAAGCCTGTTAACTCTTTATTTTATATACAATTCCAGTGTTTTTACTTTCCTGCTTGATTTTTTCCTACATTATATGTGAAGAAATAGATCTGTTTTACTTTGAAATTTTCACTCAGAGGAAATTCTTCTTGCATGGTTCCTTGTCTATGAAAAAGGAAAAGCTTAGCAATAAAATCTGTCACCCTTGCCCTTTATTCTTAGTTTGCTAAATCAAGTAGCACTCATTGATGACTGTTAGATCCAAAGCCAAGTCGTGATGTGCAAAAATGT
>NC_134777.1:20664635-20669635 GCF_046742065.1 Oratosquilla oratoria | reverse complement strand
AACGAGAATGAGAGCGAGAGCAGGGGGGGGGGGGCGAGACCGACGGGGGATGGCGAGAGGGAGTGAGAGACTAACATTTAGCTAGAAAATAACAATATGGAAAGAGAATTGGCTTCCTCTCGATGGAAAGTGTGGTTATGATGTGGCTGCAACATACTCTATCCAAACCGTTCAAAAAATTAATAAGCAAGTTTAAATACAACAAGAGAAAATGAAATGGTTAGAACAAGATAAAACATAATAAGACTAAATAAGATAAAGAATTAAATAAAATAAACAAATAAGCAAGTGAATTATAGATATATAATTTTTCAAATAATTGAAAATCGAATAGAAAATAAATAAAGAACTTATCCACAGTAGACTGAGAGCTAGAGGTATTGTCTATGAACGGAAACGTAGGATCATCTGGTACTTTGATAAGAGTTTTATTTAATTGCTTCTTCGAGTTCTCGGATTAAGCCAGCACAAGATAATCAGCAGACAGGGATTAATGTGGCTTATCATTAGATTTTTTCTTTACAACCGCTATTAAGGAAGTCACAAATAACGTGTTAATTTTCATGTGTACTAAGGTACGCATTGGGTTAACGCATGTCATTGTTGGTCCATTTTTGAGTGACGTGAGGTGTGCATATATAGTGTGTACATACACACACGTACGAACACACATACACAAGCATACAATAACGTCAGTACACAGATACAGGCACTCCCACGCACATATATGTTTTACACACTTATTTAACTTGTAAGATATGAGTAATTTGCATTAATCGTGCCCGAGAACTGCGTTTATTAGAGGTGCGGTCACCAACAATTTATTTTATTACCAAATGTTCAAATTGCCTTAGCTTTAATACACAAGGGATTATTAGTAATCTGTTTTGCCATGTTTAGCATGGGAGGGGTAAAAGGTAGGAAATGGTGTTTCAAAACGGGATCAATTGCGACCACATTTCATGTATACAAAAGTCACACTCGACGACAAATATTTGAAATACAGAACATCACCAGAAATGAAGAATCTGTGTTGGCGTGATCTATTTAGTGTTTAACATTCTGTGTATCGCCAGTTTCAAATATGTAAAAACGATGTATGTATTCGTGTGTTTTTTCTGTCATACAAATGACGTCACCACTGGTTTAGTGATAATAAAACGCTCGTCGTCGAATATGCCTACTGTTGACATTCACTCACACGCCATATTTCCTGAAGCGCAACCCATTCAAGAAGACGATAATTATGTACTCACCTCCTTTCATCTTTGGTCAAGGACAAATGTCTTTTTTTGTCGTCGAAAGCACTGTATAGCCATAGAATTATGCACTAAGTTTGGTCAAGGGCAATTTCTTTTACACTCACGATAAAAGCTCTTTGTTGACACTACGTAACTACGCTCACAACGGGAAACTGGGCCCGTGATCACAATACTGACATCAACTTCGATACAATTCAGAAAATAAGTATCATAAATAGTGAACAGAATTTCCCAACAGTTTTGAGTATATAAATGGGCTTCAATATTGTTTCTTTTCTTTTCCATAAGTCAACATTACTATTATATTGCATTTATTACCAATTAACAATATTTTATTGTGTATACTAGCTACGAACACAAGACTGAGAAAATATATTCCGACTCCCCCACTATAAATATAACTTGACAACAATTATACCAATAATGTGGATGTGTTTGTTTTTCAATCTATGCTTGTATTCATAATTTAGTCTTTCTAAAGCACCCTAGTTTACGTGAGCGATAATTTTCGGTAATCGGATTTTAGGTCATAATGTTTCATTAACTCAACAGATGGCGTTGGTTTACATAAATCGAATTGTTTGATAACTGTCGTCTGCAACCAATGTGGCACCATGCAAAGGCAGAAACACATATAAAAATTAAATATGTGATCTTGTATTTCTCAATCACATATTTTCTTAAAACAAAGAAACATATTCTTATGAAATTTGCTGTAGAGTTATATTCGAATTTATATTTTAACTTCTGAAAAAAATACAAAAACTCTAAAATGAATTGATAATAGTAGGTCGGTCTCCATGACAAAACTGTAGTGAATTCGTTGTTAATATGGAGATGGCTGGTGCCAACAATCCCTTAATATTTTCTGATCAGATTCACCTTGCAGGTACCAAATTAACTATTCCAGTGTAAGAAATAAATGTTTTCTCATATACACACAGGCACAAGTACTCACATACAAGCACAAACACACACACACACACACACACACACACACACACACACACACACACACACACACACACACACACACACACACACACACACACACACACACACACACACACACACACACACACAAACACACACACACACACACACACACACACACACACACACACACACACACACACACACACACACACACACACACACACACACACACACACACACACACACACACACAAAAAGAGAGAGAGAGAGAGAAAGTGAGAGAGTGAGAAAGACAGTACATTTGACATCTACGCTCGCAGCTGATCATTGGTTTTTACAAGAACGCCTCGAAGAGACTTTTCAATGAACTTCGTATGGGTCACTGCAAATAATGCATTATGCACTTAATTCTATATGGGATTTACAAACTTTGTTAAGGGACAAATCATTCAACATTCGTCGATGGTCTGAAACTAACTTCCAACCAAAAAACAATAATGATCACCTTTAACTTTTACAATCCCTCCTTTCTGCTGCCCTCCCCAAATCTCTCGTTTATTTTGTCTATAACCGCGTCTCCGGTGCGGTACTGTTCCCAGGGATAAAAGGGCTGGTCACTGCTTACGAAACACCTTAATGTTCGATCATTTAGAACATATTTGGCAACTACACCCACAGCTTATCCTTTTGCCTTAGCTCTTCATCTCGAGTTACATAAAGCAACAAAATAACCTGATGAAATCTTTCAAACTCGCATCCTCAACCGCACCTTCTTCCGGTCCTCACTTACATATGCTATCAATCGGTAAACACCGGTTCTTACCATAGCCTGATACAGGTACCCTCTGCCACCATGTACCACTTGATAGTACCAAGCACGGACGCCATCGGCTGATATCAATACGTGACACCTCCGGCTGATACCAAGTTCCCGTTAGGACTATTTCGATATTCAGCGGCCGGAAACAACGAGGCTAAGAGGGACGAAGGTGAGAAGCCCACTCCAGGCAGCGCGTAGCTGACGCCGAAGTCGTCAGGTTTGCTCTGTTTTTAATTAAACCAGCGTTTCTCAACCAGGGTTCCCCGGAACCCTAAGGTTCCGCAAAAGGCCCCTAAGGGTTCCGCGAGAACAAGTGAGATAAGCTAATGCACTTTTGAATTTTTATTTAATTTCATATACGTAATATAGTTAAACATGCACGACGTATTCTTGGTTATTGTAATAATGTAATATAGAGATCATCCTATCTAACTTATTATTACGATGAAAATAAAATGAGAAAGATACGGTATGTGTTTTTTTTTTTTTTTTTTTTTTTGCTTAGGGGTTCCTTGAGACATGTAATTTATTTTAAAGGTTACGCAAGGGTAAAAAGGTTAAGAAACGCTCGTTTAGATTACTGGGACAGGAAACAGTCACTGTTGGAAATAGGGATGTGTTTTTAAATATCCATCTACATGATACATACATATACCAAAAGTTTTTTTCCCATTACACGGGAGGTAGCCAAAAAACAAAGGCATAGAAACCACTCCCACCCATTCCATCCCCTATATACTCCACTCTCCTCTACCCTCTTCCCTCCCTCTTATCTTGGCACCTCCTGGATGACGGGTCATTTCTGCATCTTGTCCACTGCACTTGTCTACATGATAAGAATGAATAAATGAGAAAGAAGTAAACCTAATGTAATACTATTGACTGTATAGCGATAAAAGTAAGGAGTTATACAGGGAAAACAATAACACAAGTCAATATGTTGAGCCAAATAAAGCTTACCGAGTGTGTTTTTCCTGACTAAGTCTATGCTATCTGTTTATTTTAAAGAAATTCATCTGCAAAGGATTTTAAACTTGTGTGTAAAGACGCCTGTACACGATCAGTAATTTTATGCAATTATTCGTAATTTACAAAATAGGACTGACAGTGTAGAGTGGTCACTTTGGAACAAAGTGTGACAAAAGTATTGAATCAAACTAGTGAATCGAGAATAATGAAGGAATGCCGGAAGCTTAAAGGGGAAGTTATTCAATGTTGCCTCTTGATCACTCACATACCGTGGTTCCTCATTGTTTAACCCTTTTATGTTACGCGTGCGCGAGTATGTACGTGGGTGTTTGAGCAGATGTGTATGTGTGTGTGTGTGCGTGCGTGCGTGTGTGTGTGTGTGTGTGTGTGTGTGTGTGTGTGTGTGTGTGTGTGTGTGTGTGTGTGTGTGTGTGTGTGTGTGTGTGTGTGTGTGTGTGTGTGTGTGTGAGACTTTGCCCGTCTGCCTGCATTTGGAGAGAGAGAAAGAGGGGGGAGGGATAGGCAGGCAGACATGCAGCGAGACGGAGATGGACAAAAACATAAAGACAGGAAGAGAGAGAGAGAGAGAGAGAGATAGATAGAGATGAGAGAATGAGATAGGGAAAGGAATGGAGAAAGCTGTGGAGAAAGACATGGGGAGAGAGAAATATGGGGATAAGGAACGGGAGGAAAAGAAGAGGAGAAAGACGTAGAGAGAGATGGAAAAAGAGAGAAATGAGGAGTAGTAGAAGAGGAGGAAGGGAAATAAAGAGAGAAAGACGATGCTTCGACGCTCACTGACTAAAATCGCCTGATGTGAATCAGAATAGTATCTGTAAAGCTACGAAGGCAGTAATGCAGTTAATCAAAATAATCTCAGTCAATTCCCTCGTCTGAAGTTAACCAGAATGAAATGTACAAAGTACGCCACAGTACTGAAATAGCTCATTGTAGTTCTTTAATTGCAAGTTCAAGGTGATTTATCAGTCATCAGATATCTATTAATTTATTCA
>NC_134777.1:20654635-20659635 GCF_046742065.1 Oratosquilla oratoria | reverse complement strand
TATGCACGCAGTTTCACATACACACACACACACACACACACACACACACACACACACACACACACACACACACACACACACACACACACACACACACACACACACACACACACACACACACACACACACACACACACACACACACACACAACCTCGTGATGCAGTGGTTAGAGCTCTCACCTGCCACTGCGGCGGTCCGGGTTCGAGTCCCACCCAGGGCTGAAATAATTTCAGTATCGCTGCGCTGTGGGTTGTTACTCCAACTCTTGTGAGCGGGAAGTTGTGTGTGTGTGTGCGTGTAAGGTCACAGTATTACCCATAGATCGGTCATATATGAGCTCTGAGCTCTCTTCTGGGAGGGTAATAGCTGTCGATCACGAGTCCAATACGTGATCCAAGACCATGGTGAATCACACACACACACACACACACACACACAGTGGGGATGGTGATGATAATGACGTTGCTGGTGGTGTTAGGGGTGATGGTGAAAATGAGGATGGTAGTAGTGGTGATGGTGGTGCTGATGATGGTGGTGAATTAAAGGCAATGGTGATACCAATGTAAATGGTGATTAAACGTGTTGCTCTGGCGTGTTGGGCTTCGAACTCGCCTGGTGACCGTGGGAACAAAACATAAACAAGAGCTTCGGACTCCGCTATGAAGCCCTTGGCTTTAAACTCCTCAACTTTCGGAGATAAAACTGGAGACTTCTTGGCAGAAGTTACTGTGATGAAGACAGTAACTGTCATTGATTTAGTGATGAAGATGGAAGAGCCTTTGTACGGCAACAACTGGCGCTTCTGTCTTTGGGGGACAGTTTTGCACCGGTAAGGTGGAGTCATAGAGGTGGTATAGGAAACGAATCGAACGAAGTGACAGTAGAAGTCAAAAGTGATCTGTATTTTATTTAATTTTTTTGTCTTATTATCATTATTTCTTTTTTAACTGTACCTCTTGTTGTTATTGCTGTTTTTTTATTATTATCATTATTATTATTATAACTATTATTATTGTTATTATTATTATTATTATTATTATTATTAACATTATTACTATTATTATTATTATTATCATTATTATTATTATTATTATTATTATTATTATTATTATTATTATTATTATTATTATTATTATTATTATTATTATTATTATTATTATTATTATTATTATTATTATTATTATTATTATTATTATTATTATTATTATTATTATTATTATTATTATTATTATTATTATTAATTATTATTATTATTATTATTATTATCATTAAGGTAGATTAGTCTCTAATCATGAAAGAATGTCACGTGATTCGAGTTCGAAGGGATATCACTATAGTCTCTAAAATACCTAACTGTAATATGCACTCATATTCCATAAATGGTGAAGAGGATAAAAGTAAAAAAGTGATGAATATGGCAAACGTGGTGATACTGCAGATATCTACAATACAGTGACTGTGGAAATGTGTATATAGGGACCTATATTGTAGATATCCGCATTTGGAAAAAGGGTGGACGGGGGCGGAGGGGGCAGAGGGGGAGGAGGGGGAGGAGGGGGAGGAGGGGGAGCCCAGCCATCCGGGTCCCCAATTAGGGGACCGCCCCTCAGTTGAATAAAACTGTTTGGCGTTTTTGCATGACAAAATCGATATAATGTGTCATAGCTTTGGACAGATTAGCAGCAGAGGCCTGTTGGGAGTAGTGGAGAGGATAGTGGAAGTGGTGTGATTAGATGTAGTGGAAATAATGGAGTTGGTGGAGGGACTGGGTGGAGTGGGTGGAGGAAGCAGGTGTGGTGGTGGAGTTGGAGGCGGAGCCTTGACGAGGGCGTACGATTTGTGACAAAACAACGTCGCGGTTGGCGACTTCGTCGTGACAATGCCCACGTGGACACGATTGCTGTATGTTTGTATGTGCATGTTTGTTTGTTTGTGTGTGTGCGTGTGTGTGTGTGTGTGTGTTTGTGTGTGTGTGTGTGTGTGTGTGTGTGTGTGTGTGTGTGTGTGTGTGTGTGTGTGTGTGTGTGTGTGTGTGTGTGTGTGTGTGTGTGTGTGTGTGTGTGTGTGTGTGTGTTGTCTGTGTGTGCATGTGCGTGCTCGTACCTGTGAATGTACAGTATATGAGTATATGCTTCATGAGAAGGAGGCAACCGACGTAATTTAAGGGGAGGGAAGGGTTTAGAGGGAAAAGGGTTGGTAAAATTGGGTGAAATATACACGGTAGACAAGATAGATACAGGGGTGGATAAAGGAATATTAGAGTGTGACGGGATACACAAAGAATAGATAGGGCTGTCTGACACGTAACTAGGAGAAAGACGAGGGAGAATAGTCAAGAGAAAGAGAGGAGTATGTGTGGCTAAAGGAATAAAAATAAGGGGAAATGTTATGACGGGAGAAGAGAAGAAAGCTAAGGAAGGACCAAGAAGACAACAAACAACGAATGAGTATTAGGGCATCAAAGACAAGAAAAGAAAGTAGAAATTAGTAGGGTGAGTAATGAAAGGTAGAGAGAGTAAGACTGGGAGCAAAGATAAGGGGATTGAGTTGAAGATGTGAAAGAGGTAAAAGATGGGTAGTCCTAATAGTTGTTTATTTCATCATCGTACTCAGACCATTATGAAAACGAGCGAAACAAGGGGCGATGGCATCCCCCAAATACCCCAACTACGGAGGAAATAGATCATTCTCAAAAAAAGAGAAGAAGGAGAAGAAGAAGAAAAAAAGGAAAATAAAGAGAAAATAATAGGGGAAATAAAAAATAAATTATTCATCAAACTTGACAATACATGTTTAAGAAAAAATCTCTTGACCATTTATATAACACAAACGTACATATATAAGCACACACACACACACACACACACACACACACACACACACACACACACACACACACACACACACACACACACACACACACACACACACACACACGCACACACACACACACACACACACACACACACACACACACACACACACACACACACACACACACACACACACACACACACACACACACACACACACACACACACACACACACACACACACACACACACACACACACACACACACACACACACACACACACACACACACACACACACACACACACACACACGCACACACATGTAGACTGACCATGCAAGCACATAAGATAAAGTAAAACTACTTCACTTATTACAAACACCTTTAGGGATAAGTCCATTACCACCAGCCTCTTGTGAAATCTACATAAATCGTACGTTGGTTATATGTGCTTCTTTGCTTTCCTTTTTTGATAGATCTTATTAACATAGATCTAACAATACCCTTCTTAGACAAACCTAAAAAAATCATAAGTGAAATAATACAAGGAAATATTAATAGGGATACTAAGGAATAGAAATATACCTCAATGGAAAAAGAACTAAAAGAGAGAAAGAAAAAGTAGAGCAAGTTGAAAAGGGGAGACTCTGTGTGTGTGTGTGTGTGTTTGTGTGTGTGCGTGTGTGTGTGTGTGTGTGTGTGTGTGTGTGTGTGTGTGTGTGTGTGTGTGTGTGTGTGTGTGTGTGTGTGTGTGTGTGTGTTTTGCGTGTGTGTGTGTGTGTGTGTGTGTGTGTGTGTGTGTGTGTGTGTGTGTGTGTGTGTGTGTGTGTGTGTGTGTGTGTGTGTGTGTGTGTGTGTGTGTGTGTGTGTGTGTGTGTGTGTGTGTGTGAGAGAGAGAGAGAGAGAGAGAGAGAGAGAGAGAGACAGAGAGAGAGAGAGAGAGAGAGAGAGAGAGAGAGAGAGAGAGAGAGAGAGAGAGAGAGAGAAGTAGGAAGGAGGAAGTGGAGGAGGGAGTGAACGAGCCAAAGAATCCATATGTCCTAAGGGGATTAGTGCTACATTGTGGTGTGCAGTTGAAAGCGAGAGTGGGGGAGTAGATTACGGGTTATCTTCAGAGAACGAATGAGAAGTACAGAATGAGTACTGGGTGAGGGGATAGGAGGTAAGAGTGAAGAGGGAGAGGGGAAGGGGAAGGGGGAAATGGTGACGGGGGTTGAGAGGAAGAGTAAAAGAGGGGAAAGGCTGAAGAGGCGGGTCTTATTGTGATGGAAGAGATGGAGTAGCAGTGGAAGTGAAGCCTGAAAATATGGTTAACAGTGTCGAGGAGGTAAAAGCATAATAGTTATAGTGACGCTGAGCAACATGATCCATTGTGCGTGCGTGATTGTATATGTACCCGTGCATGCGTTTATATGTACACGTGTGCGTGCGTGTGTGTGTGTGTGTGTGTGTGTGTGTGTGTGTGTGTGTGTGTGTGTGTGTGTGTGTGTGTGTGTGTGTGTGTGTGTGTGTGTGTGTGTGTGTGTGTGTGTGTGTGTGTGTGTGTGTGTGTGTGTGTGTGTGTGTGTGTGTGTGTGTGTGTGTGCGTGTGTGTGTATGTTCCTCTATGTGTTGTGCTCGCGGATGTGTTTCCGTGGGTGTTGCATTTATGTATTTTGAGATTCCGTAAGAATAAAGAAGGGGAAGAGAATGTATATTCATGAAAATAACAGATTCATTAAGGCTATGTCCTTTAAGATTTCTGTTCTTCCTAACACTATACAGTTTAGTCATCTGAGGGCTGTCTTGATTTCCCCAATTGCTATGGGACAATCAATGATTGACCTTTTTCTTCCTTAAAGCCACAACAAAGGAATTATTGTTGATATTGTTATTAAGAAATGACGCTACGAAGAACACTATGGGATCATTTTATGATTATCATTTTATTTACCTTTATTTATATATCTTTTTTTTTTTTTTTTTTACTATTTATCTTTTTTCAGTTCGGGTTTTGATGATGATGACAGTGATGGTGTGAAGGGTAATATTGATATGAGCAATGGTTATTGTGATGACGATGTTATCCCCAGTGATGAAAACAGAAATGGTGTTGTTTGGCCTTTTCTATTCATGTTGATGATGATGGTTTAACGTCAAAAACTCTCCCCTATCGGAAGGCTAGAATGGTACTCCTCACAGAGGG
>NC_134777.1:20647135-20649635 GCF_046742065.1 Oratosquilla oratoria | reverse complement strand
AAGTGATGAGCAACTTCAAATGGGACCAATCAGCAGTTGGTTAGACAGACAAGCCTGATGACGTCATCAACACTAGATGAGAATATGTTCATTGATGACATTCATAATAGTTATTGGTGGCATCACCTGGATAAGGATATTTCGTGATGTGATTAGCATCGGCGAGTGAAGGCTGATGCCGTCACACTTTTGTTGTGTGTCTTCAGCGAAGGTTTTTGACGCTACTGTTGTTATTTGCATTGCAATTACTTCTTCCGTAATCACTGATGCTACTGGCACTGTTAGTTGGGATGAGAGCGTATTCTTTGATAGTGTTGACATTAGTGAGTGAGTGAAAGAATGGATGGCCAATGACGTTACTACTACATGGTTTGAGAGTAGACAACCAGCGAGTGGTTTCGTTTGATGGACGCGTCCAATTAGAGATGGACGTGATTGGACGTAGCGAAACGTGTAGTAATGAGACAGGGACCGAGTTGTGTTGTTGTGAATTCTACAGAGTACAGTGGGAGGTCGCAAGGTTACGTGAGATGGAGAGGACACAAACACCTGACCTGAGGTCAATTCCTAACGAATGCTTGTGACTGCCACTTGCTCAAACTGTCCGGGCATGTGATCAGTAACTCCTCTCCCTTTTTTTTTATTATTATTTTTTTTAGTGAGCTTTTCAATAACCAGGACCCCATGAAGAAGAAGAAGAAGAAGAAGAAGAAGAAGAAGAAGAAGAAGAAGAAGAAGAAGAAGAAGAAGAAGAAGAAGAAGAAGAAGAAGAAGAAGAAGAAGAAGAAGAAGAAGAAGAAGAAGAAGAAGAAGAAGAAGAAGAAGAAGAAGAAGTAAAATTCAAAATCATGATTAGCGACAATGACAATGACAATTACAATGATAATGGCAATAACAATGACAATGACAATGACAATGGCAATGACAATGTCAGTGACAATGACAATGACAATTACAATGACAACGACAATGACAACGAGAATGACGTTGACAATTATAATAACAGCAATAACAATAAAAATAAAGCAATAACAACAATAAAGATAATAATAACACTAATGATAACAACAATAACAGTAATGACATTGACAACTATAACAATAATAATAACAACAAAACAATAATAATAATAAAAGTAATAATAACAATAATAATAACAACAATAACAGTAATGATAATAATAATAATAATAACAACAATAATTACAATAATAACGATAATGACAATGACAATAATACTAGTAAATAAGGAAAATAATAGAGATAATCTACACCGTATTGAAATGGTTAAAGAACTCGCCCAGAGTTCGCCCTCACTGCCGTCAGTTTTGCGTTAGCGCATAACCGATACGCCCTTAACGTGTGATTACACTCCTCCATGGCATTTCCTGCGTCACCCTGGCGTGTGAATGACAGCGGCGTGTGTCGTAGTCGCCCTGATTTGTCCATGCGTGCGCGTGCAGTGCGTGTGTATCTCTCCACCTCTTTGAGTGTTGTACAACGGAACCTGGTCCGTGATATCTCAAACGTGTGTGTTTCTGGTGTCTATAATTCTATTTTGGGAATGATATATTTCAGTTTGAATTGTACAAATAATCTTGATGTGAATAAATTCCGCTCTCTGTATGGTCCACTGGGTGTAGACTGTTTACTGTGTGTGTGTGTGTGTGTGTGTGTGTGTGTGTGTGTGTGTGTGTGTGTGTGTGTGTGTGTGTGTGTGTGTGTGTGTGTGTTTGTGTGTGTGTGTGTGTGTGTGTGTGTGTGTGTGTGTGTGTGTGTGTGTGTGTGTGTGTGTGTGTGTGTGTGTGTGTGTGTGTGTGTGTGTGTGTGTGTGTGTGTGTGTGTGTGTGTGTGTGTGTGTGTGTGTGTGTGTTTAGGTGTGTGTGTGATTGTGTGTGTGTGTGTGTGTGTGTGTGTGTGTGTGTGTGTGTGTGTGTGTGTGAGAGAGAGAGAGAGAGAGAGAGAGTGCATGCGTATATGTTTGTTTGTGTGTGTGTGTGTGTGTGTGTGTGTGTGTGTGTGTGTGTGTGTGTGTGTGTGTGTGTGTGTGTGTGTGTGTGTGTGTGTGTGTGTGTGTGTGTGTGTGTGTGTGTGTGTGTGTGTGTGTGTGTGTGTGTGTGTGTGTGTGTGTGTGTGTGTGTGTGTGTGTGTGTGTGTGTGTGTGTGTGTGTGTGTGTGTGTGTGTGTGTGTGTGTGTGTGTGTGTGTGTGTGTGTGTGCGTGGCTGGTGACACATTTAAGGGAGTCTTTGTGTGCGGCTGTCCCGTACAACTTCCTATTTCTGCCACAGCTGACAGACTCAGCGTCAGTCAGCGTGTCAGCTGCTTGTTTTCAAACATACTATCGCCGGTGAGTCTGACAGACAACGTATTGCTGCATTTACTTCAGCAATTGAAGTTGAGAGTAAGTGAGTTGAAAGGGTGTTGCTCTTTGGGTTCATGTTGAAGGAAATACTATAGTTATTTATCCAATTACTTATTTTTTTCTGTTTATTTATTCATC
>NC_134777.1:20607135-20609635 GCF_046742065.1 Oratosquilla oratoria | reverse complement strand
TTCCTCACAACTATTACCAATACTATCAACACCATAACCACCACTGCCAACACCTCCATAACGAACCTCTTTATCATCATTATCTTTTCCAATTACACCATCATCACACCCACTGTTGCCTAACATCACTGCTGCCTTCACCACTGTCACTATCACCACCAACATTTTTACCACCATTGACATCATCACCAACACCAGCTTTACCATTACTATTACCATTACCATTACCATTACCATAATTACCTCAAATATTATCACCGTCACCACCAACAGCATTCTCATCACCACTATCGCCATCATCACAACCACCAGCAATTCCACCACCGCCATCACCATCAACCACCACAATCACTCTCAATATCATAACCACTTTCATCACAACCAACAGCATTTCCACCACTGCCACCACCACCGTCATCATCATCATCATCATCATCATCATCATCATCATCATCATCATCATCATCATCATCATCATCATCATCATCATCATCATCATCATCACCATCATCATCATCACCATCATCACCATCATCATCATCATCATCATCATCATCATCATCATCATCATCATCATCATCATCATCATCATCATCATCATCATCATCATCATCATCATCATTATCTTCATCATCATCATCATCATCATCATCTTCATCATCATAATTTTCATCATCATCATCATCATCATCATCATCATCATCATCATCATCATCATCATCATCATCATCATCATCATCATCATCATCATCATCATCATCATCATCACATACCATCACCACCAACACCATCACCACCACCGTCAGCATTTCCGCCAACACCATCACCAGCATGCCACCGGCATCACCACCATTCCACCAACACCATCATCACCGCCGCCAGCATTTCCACCAACACCAACATACCACCATCATCACCACCACCACCAGCATCATCACCACCAGCATCATCATCACCACCACCACCAGCACCATTTCCACCAACACCATCACCATCACCACCAACCATCCCCATCGTCACCACCACTACTCTCAGCCTTTCCTCGACCACCGCACTCGGCGTCCGTCCGCCACCAGGATCACTTTTACGCCACCACCGAGGAACTCCACGCAGGGCAACGCCTCCACCAGTACAGAAGCTGTGGCTTCCTTGGGCCGAGGACTATAATGGCTCCTTTGACATGGAGCAGGCGAGGTCGGTAAGACTAGGCCCTCGTTAAGGTAAGGGTTATGACCAATTCGCTCTTGTCCACGGCCTACTCGTCAGTAGTAAAGGGGCGGGTCGACCGGGCCGGGGTTTTGTGGGCCGTATGCTGGTTTCTGAGATGGAGTGATGGTTTGGGTTGGAGGGAGGAGGGAGGCGGGAGAGGTCGAACGAGCGTTGACGGTTAAACACGGTGCCGGTGATAGAGGGGTTGTGGTGGTAGTTGTTGTGGTAGTGGTTGGTATCTGGAGGTTTGTGGTTGGTGTTTGTGTTGTTGGTGGTCGTGTTGAAGGTGGTGGTGTTGGTGGTGGTTGTTGTGATTGTGGTGTTGGAGGTGTTTGTGGTGGTGTTTATTGTGGTTATGTTGGTGATAGTGGTGGTGGCTGTGTCGGTGGTGTTTGTTGAGGCTGTGTTGGTGGTGGTGGTGTTTGTGGTAGCGTTGGTGGTGATCGGATACTGGAGGTTTATGATCTGATGACTAGTGTTCACTATTGGTGATAGTGGTTCAGTGGTGATGATGATATTCATAGGAATATATGAAACCGAGCAATATGAAATGTCCGAGAAGCATGAAACAAACAGAATCTTTAACCAAGAATCTTCAACTGAATACAATCGTCTACGTAAATCAATCAAGACAGAGCTGTATCCTTTTGGCTTGGGTCCTGTTTTTAAAGGAATAAAATAATGTGGCATTGGGTAGAACGAAATTAATAAAAATCATCATTTGGTCAGTCAACACTTATTTTTTTTTTTTTTTTTTTTTTAGACAGCTACAATGGATTACAATGATAAACCTTTTTTATTTATTTTTTTTGTTAGACAGCTACAATGGATTACAATGATAAACCACGCGGTTAAGAAAGATATTTATAATAATAACAATAGATAAATTAACAAATAAATAAATTATTCACCAAGGAAATGAATAAATTAATAAATAAACAAACAAATAAATTAATAAATTAATTAATATATGAATAAGAAAATAAATAAGTAAACTAATTGATAAACGAATAAAGAAACGAATAAATGAATGAATAAAGAAACAAATAAAGACCAATAACAAAGATATCTTCTTAGGGTAAGAAAAATAATTATAATAATAACAATAAATAAATTAACAAATAAATGAATCAACAACGAAATGAATAAATGAATAGATAAATAGATAAATAGATAAATAAATAGATAAATGAATATACAAATAAGTAATAAATTGATAAACGAATAAAGAAACGGATAAATGAATGAATAAAGAAACAAATAAAGATCAATAACAAAGGGAATAGCATTA
>NC_134777.1:20602135-20604635 GCF_046742065.1 Oratosquilla oratoria | reverse complement strand
ACACATATAGAATATCGAAGAAATACAAAATTGGTGCAGAGGAAGTCAAAACAGAAAGCTCAGAAAGGGACCTAGGAGTAATTATCAGCAAAGACATGTCACGAGACAAGCATATCAACAAATTAGTCGGAGAAACTTTCAATTTACTAATGTCAATGAAAGTGGCTTTTGCATATTTCGATGAGGAAATGGTAAAGAAAAAATATATGTTACACTGATAAGACCGAGATTGGAGTATGCTGCTACACTATGGACACCCAGTACTAAAAAGATTATAAGGGAATTAGAAAGAATACAAAGAGCAACGATGGCACTAAAACACTTGAAATTGACATACGAACAAAGATTGTCCAAATTGGAACTACCAACCCTGGAACAAAGAAGAGAAAGAGGAGATCTACTAACTATTTACAGAATTATGAAAAGAATGGAAGTCCTAGATAGAGGTGATTTATTAAAGTGGGACAAGGGAAAACAAGAGGACATGAAAAAAAAAATCAAAAAGGATAGTTATAAAAGAGATCTGAAAAAGAATAGCTTCCCACACAGAGTGGACGTTTGGAATAAATTGAATGAGGCAACAGTGTGTGCAAATACTGTTCAAGAGTTTAAGAAACAAATTGATGCTGAAAGATACAAAGACGGGGCACTACGAGCATAACTCCCTTCCCGTATAATACAACTAGGTAAACACACACACACACACACACACACACACACACACACACACACACACACACACACACACACACACACACACACACACACACACACACACACACACACACACACACACACAACTCACACCTCTCTCTCTCTCTCTCTCTCTCTCTCTCTCTCTCTCTCTCTCTCTCTCTCTCTCTCTCTCTCTCTCTCTCTCTCTCTCTCTCTCTCTCTCTCTCTCTCTCTCTCTCTCTCTCTCTCTCTCTCTCTCTCTCTCTCTCTCTCTCTCTCTCTCTCTCTCTCTCTCTCTCTCTCTCTCTCTCTCTCTCTCTCTCTCTCTCTCTCTCTCTCTCTCTCTCTCTCTCTCTCTCTCTCTCTCTCTCTCTGTCGCCCTCAGAAGCAATGAATTTATTAATCGGTGGACCATCTTTCCAAGGCAGCCTATACCTACGTCATGGACGTCACGCGCCCCATACGACCACCTCCTACCCAACCGCCACAAGTAACGCCGACGCAAGACCAGTACGAAGGCACAATATATGTCAGTGCTCGGCTTGGACTTGGGAGTCGACTAAACACTTACATAGTACCACTATTTAAAGAATGTATATAATATATGACATGTCCTCTAACACAATGCTATAGATGTACTATTGTTTGCCGGCGTAATAAATTTATTAAAACAAAAATCTCTCTCTCTCTCTCTCTCTCTCTCTCTCTCTCTCTCTCTCTCTCTCTGTGTCTGTCTGTCTGTCTCTGTCACGTCCTTGACGTGAGTAGAATCCTGTGATTGTGCTGTATCACGCCCATGTATAAGGTCTCCCGTTTGTAATTTTAAGCACGCCTTGCGTGAATATTTTTTTTTAACAAAATGTAAAATGTATATATGTATAGATATACCTGTTTCATCACTGCGCAATACCAAGTCTGTTTGAACGCGTCCTTTACATATGATCGCAGGTAAAATGAAACAGAAACATTCCTGATTTGGCGAGAAAAGCTCGCTCTGGTTGAGGATCTTCAAAATACCTAGTTTGGATGCATTTTGTCCGTGTTTGAAACGTCAGCTCCCATTCGCTTAATATAAAAGGGCGGGAACCTAGGACGACCGACAGAAGTCAAGAGAAAAGACAGAAGTCAACAGAAGTCATAGAGGGAGGAGAAGAAAGAAAAGAAGCTGAAGCCCAGGGCCCATCTAAATCTACGTAGATTTTCTACAAATCGTTGATTTACGACAACTCCGCTAAACAAGTCCTTTGCACCATAACTATGGGTCGTTTCCAAAAACGAAGTGTTCAAACCTTCGTTATCTGAATTCATCAGACACTATTCAGTTTGATGCCTGACTACGAGCGACGCGAATCTTCTGCTTTTACTTATCTATCAATTTGATCCTGACTACCAGAAGCTTCTCCTACCAGAAGAAACTACTAGAATCTGCCCCTTTTCAGAAGTATCGTTCACTTCAAACCACCACTGCCAGAAGCTGCCCACACCAGAAGTTATCGTTCACCTCAAACTATCCATTCGTCCCCATAATGACGGTTAGGCTTCATTTCGCCCACCTGATCATACGAGATACAAATTACTTGGTAATTAACTCGATTTTTTTATTGTCATAGGCATTGTTATGTTATCATCATTCTCATTTATGTATTATGTGTTAATTTTGTTAGTGTAATAATATCTAATTTTAACGAAGAGTTTAATTATCCTGCCTGAACTCTCTGACATTCATCCGAACTGCGCACGGCCTTAACTTTTTTTTTTTTTTTTTTGTCGTGAGTAGCCTGACCCATCGGTGAGTCGTGACACACACATACACACACACACAATA
>NC_134777.1:20584635-20594635 GCF_046742065.1 Oratosquilla oratoria | reverse complement strand
GAAGAGAAAGAAGAAGAAGAAGAAGGAGAAGAAGAAGAAGAAGAAGAAGAAGAAGAAGAAGAAGAAGAAGAAGAAGAAGAAGAAGAAGAAGAAGAAGAAGAAGAAAACAAGAGGAAGCGGAAGAGTGAAGAAGAAGAGTAAGAAGAAGAAGAAGAGGAAGGAGAAGAAGAAGAGGAAAAAGAAGAAGAAGAAGAAGAAGAAGAAGAAGAAGAAGAAGAAGAAGAAGAAGAAGAAGAAGAAGAAGAAGAAGAAGAAGAAGAAGAAGAAGAAGAAGAAGAAGAAGAAGAAGAGGAAGAAAACATAAAAAGTAGATATGAGAAAGAAAGAAAAAAGTAGAAACAAACAAGAATAGCAGGAGGAACATCGGTAGAAGGAGGACCAATAGAAAAAGAGATAATACCAAGGTAGGAATTGCCAGAAGAAGAGAAAGAGGAAGACTCGAATAAAGAGGATAAAAGGTAAAAAAAAAAAAAAAAAAAAAAAAAAGCAAAAATTGGAAGAACGGCTTCAGCTGGAATGAGGAGGAGGAGGAAGAGGAGGAGGAGAAGGATAAGGAAGAGTAGGAGGAGGACAAAAAAAAATATTACTGTTCCACATTATGAAAGGCTTGAGGTGCTGCTCGCGGCGTAATAGCGAGGGGAAAGCCAAGACGGAGGGGCAAGGGGACAGGGACCGTTGAGGGAAGGGGAGTGAGTGTGAAGAGGGGAAATGAAGTGGAGAGGGGAATAGACACAGAGGTCAAGAGTGTGGAAGAGAAGAGTAGGCAAAATGAGAAGGTAAAAAAGGATAAAAGATACAAGAGAAGAGGTGAAGAAAGATAGAAGAGGAAAAACAAGAGTTAGAAAGAAAGAGAAGAGGCAAGAATCAGGAGTCACCAGCAGAAGTGATGAAGGACAGAAGAGGTGTTAAAGCACAAAAAAAGACAAGAGTCGAAGTGAAAAAGACCAGATGAGCAAGAATGAAAAATATACATATATGATGGACAAGAGAAGAAATGAAAAAAGCAGAAGAGGTAGGGTGATATTGAAAAAGGACAAGAGGCAAGGATAGAGATAAAAATAAGACAGAACGAGTAGGAGCAGGGGCGGAATTGACAGCAGAGTTTAGAGTACTCTACAAAAAATATTCTGTCCGAACCAGATCATTAGGTGAATAGATTCGTCTTATATTCACCATAACAAAACCAATAAAGAGCGTCCTTGGTCGAACATATGTCTACTCCTTCACTCCAGAATCAAGTCCATAACTTAAAAAGATATGATGATGAATAACCACAATAAATTCTATAATAGGTTTCCCAAGTTCACGCAACTATAGCGAGGAAGATGTCCATAAAAAAAAAAAAAAAAAAAAAATCTGACACTAAGCAGAATAGGACTTGTAGCGTACATCACACTAAGGCAGGTATCAAGATAAAATATAATGAGAATAGAAGTAGACTGACTCAGGAAGAGGGGAGTTACATAGATGTGAGTCACCAGAGTAGAGAAAGATGAACGTAATGGGGAAGTCAGCCGTGACTCAGAAGGAGATGGGGAGTCAGTAGGAGGTAAAGGGTTCAACTAAAGGGTAAGGGTTATCTACAAGACGACCGTGATCACAAGTCACGAAAACCGGGGATCATGATAAAGAATATGAAGAAACAATATATCGGGAATGAGATACTGTAGGGGAAAAGTGAGGTAAAAGTGAGAGGTAGGATAATACTAAGAAGAGAATTCGGTGGTTTCGGGATGAGAATAAGGATAAAGAAGAGGACGGTGACGAGGGGAAGGCTTTTGACGGTAATGAACAAGGACTGGAAGATGAGGCGCTAGGGAGTAGGAGGGGATGGGAGAAGGCAATAAAAACTGAGGAGTGAAAAGGCGGAAAACCGTCAGGGAAGGAAAGGGGAATTCCAACATCCCGTTTTCTGTGATACGGAAGGTAGAAATGAGGGAGTTGATGGCAAGCAAGAGTTGACAAGGGCGTTCAGAGGCAAAGGGACGGAAGTTAGCAGGAAGGGGGAAAGGAGGGACGGGGGAGGAGGGGAGAAGGGGGTAAGGCAGGGGGGGGAGAAAGACGAGGAGGACAAGGAGGAGGCAGAGGAGGGAGACGTCAGTAAGGTGACGGGGAGGATTGGAATAATGTAATTTCATGGTACCTTTGATAAATAAATAGTAAATTAAAAAGCCATGATTACTATGATTTACGAGCATCATTAGCTTCGCCTCGACACACCGGAAGCTCGAGCGCCCCAGAACGACTAAAGGAAATAAAAAAGGAAATAGACAAAAAATACATAAGTAATGGAGGAGGAAATAGGAAAGAGGGGTGGGACTGTCGAGGGTAATGAATTAAATTAAAAAAGGGAAAAGGAAAAAAGAAATAAAGAGGAGGTAGATGAAGAAAGGAGAAAAAGGAGAAACGAGAAATTAGAAACGAGAAAAGAAGAAGAAGAAGAAGAAGAAGAAGAAGAAGAAGAAGAAGGAGGAGGAGGAGGAGGAGGAGGAGAAGGAGAAGGAGAAGAAGAAGAAGAAGAAGAAGAAGAAGAAGAAGAAGAAGAAGAAGAAGAAGAAGAAGAAGAAGAAGAAGAAGAAGAAGAAGAAGAAGAAAAAAAAGAAAAAGAAGAGGAAGAAGAAGAAGAAGAAGAAGAAGAAGAAGAAGAAGAAGAAGAAGAAGAAGAAGAAGAAGAAGAAGAAGAAGAAGAAGAAGAAAAAGAAGAAGAAGAAGAGGAAGAAGAAGAAGAAGAAGAAGAAGAAGAAGAAGAAGAAGAAGAAGAAGAAGAAGAAGATGAAGAAGAAGAAGAAGAAGAAGAAGAAGAAGAAGAAGAAATGAGGACTAATTGGAACACATAAACAGATGTATAGTCTCCATAAAGGAAGTGGGTTTGGGGTGGGATGAACTGCTTAAAGCAAAAAGAAAACGAAGGAAAAGAGGAGAGAAATGAGAATAAGAGTAAAAAAAAAAAAAAAAAAGAGAGAGAGAGAGAGAGAGAGAGAGAGAGAGAGAGAGAGAGAGAGAGAGAGAGAGAGAGAGAGAGAGAGAGAGAGAGAGAGAGAGAGAGAGAGAAAGGACCACGGTGAAAGGATAATATGCCAAAGTAGGGAAAGGTAAAGAAATAAAATATCGAACGGCTGTAAGGGAATGAAAGGAAAAGGAAAAACTGGAGAAGAAAGACTGAAACCAGAGTGGATGATGAAAGTGGGAACGGGAATGCTTCGTTACTGGGCAGATGGTATTTTCCACATGTGATTACAATAATCTTAGATTAATAGAATAAGAATAGAAATATATAAATAGAAAATAAATATAAATATAAATATAAATATAAATACAAATATAAATATAAATATAAATATAAATATAAATATAAATATAAATATAAATATAAATATAAATATAAATATAAATATAAGTATAAATATAAATATAAATATAAATATAAATATAAGTATAAATATAAATATATAAACAGATAAACAGACAAATAAATAAATAAATAAATAAATAGATAAATAAATACATAAATGAATGAATGCATGAATAAATAAATACGTACATAAATGAATAAATAAATAAATAGACAAGTGAAAAATAAACAAACAACTAAATAAGTAAATAAAAATATAGATGAATGAATGAATGAATCAGTAAATAAATAAGAATATAGATGAATGAATGAATGAATCAGTAAATAAATAGAAATATAGATGAATGAATGAATGAATCAGTAAATTAATAAATAAGTAACTACATAAATAAATAGATAAGCTAAATAAGTAAATAAATAAACCAATGTATAAAAAAGTAAGTAAATAGATAAATAAAGAAATGAACAAATAAATAAATAAATAGATAAATGAATAAATAGATAGATAAATAAATAAATGAATAAATAAATAAACAAAATAGATAAATAAAGTTATACGATTGAATTGATATAGTTATAAACTCTCAACAGATAGACAACATACAGATAAACACAAATAATAAAGCTCAAAATAATTTGCAAGTGAAAAGGATTGATAAACTTTTTAATGAGTAAAAGAAAAATTTTCTTTGTGGGAGGAAGAAAGAAAAAAAAATCTGATCAAGTTGGACATTCACATTGAGATTTTTTTTCTTTCTTTTTTTTTTAAAGAAAACTGAATAAAGATACTCATACATAGAGGAAGGAGTAAGAAGGAGAGCTTATTGAGAAGGAGTAGGATGTTTTAGTAATAAGTAAAAATAATGACACTAACAGAGAGAAAACTGAGAATGACGTACAATCACTAAGTAATTCAGGGAAGAAAAGAGAAAGATTACGTCAAATTAATTTGAGGTAGAACGATTTGTTTGTGAGAAGAAGGATAAGGTAAACATTCACGGTGAACCAAAGGTTGAAGAAGACCGCTATAAATGAGATAAACTAGGAAAAAATTACACTAATAGCAGAAGCGTGCATTTCCGTAATTAGTTCCACAAATAAATTCAACAATCTGAATTATTATAACATTTTTGGTTGTAATGGACGAGGAAAAAACAAATTGTATAGCTCACGATGAAACTTCCGCAAACAGCAAATATGCCCATGAACTACCCTAAATTACTTACCAGTTTATGTAATAAAACAGTTTGATATATCAATAGTGTAAATCTCGACCAAATAGAAAGGGCAATAGGCACATTATTGTGACTCTTAGAGAAGAGGAAAGGGGCTGATCACTTTAAGATCTTATTCATTTACCACAATGGATATACATACATATTCCAAGGGTTTTTTTCCCCCTTACAAGGGAGGTAGCCAAAGACAAATGCATAAATCCACTCATACCCATTTCATCCCCACATATTTACTCCCACTTACCACCCCCTCCCTCCCTCCCTCCCTCTTTTCTTGTCTCCTCTTGGATGACGGGTCATCCCTGCATCTCACCCACTGCCCTGGGTCAGAAGCAGTATAGCAAGACACAGCACATCCACAGCAAGGCCGCTTCATTTAATCGGCGACCCCCCCCTTCTCCGTCCCCTAATGCTGAAAAGGAAAAGACGGGGGGAGAAATACCTTGAAGGTGCTTCTGAAATAAATAGAATTAGCTTAATAGTGATCAGAATGAATACAAAAGAGACACATATTACGAACGCAATTAAACTAAGTAATTTTTTTTTTCTAATACTTAATGGGAATCTTATGAACAGATACAATGCCTCTAGGATATTTCAGTTTTTTCCTACTGTGTTAAGTAATTGAAAATGATTAAACCATTCTTTCTATTGGATTTGTACATACGATTCATCGGATTATCTTAACTTTATTTCTTATCGTAATCGGATAGCACTTTGTCAACGCTTAGACTAGTTGAATACAAACATAAAATCCCCATGATATAAAAAGAGTATGTATGCTAACCTAACCATGCTTGAAAGCTACGAAACACACTGGCGCCACATTTTAGGCGGAAAAATGCGTCGTTTGACATACTTCTTCTGGAATTATATCGGTGGTATGACGAATGAAGTGAGGACAATTGTCCAAAAATCTGTTAAGTCTGAGACCCACTTGCATTCCATTATCCACGCAATCCTCTGTACAAGACTTTTTTTTTCAGAAATATGCAAATATATTCATGAGAGGGAATTATATATAAGATTTAACATCTTCATCAGTTACTGCTTGCAATCGCAATTATATATGAAAACTTAACAATGGGTAGTACATGGTGTTGACATGTATAAGTGTATACATGTACACACACACACACACACACACACACACACACACACACACACACACACACACACACACACACACACACACACACACACACACACACGCACACACACACACACACACACACACACACACACACACACACACACACACACACACACACACACACACACACACACACACACACACACACACACACACACACACACACACACACACACACACACACACACACACACACACACACACATATATATATATATATATATATATATATATATATATACATACATATATATATATATATATATATATATATATATATATGCATGTATGTATGTAATACTATATCACATTCACAATAAATCACAAGGTGTGTAGATAAACTAGATGTAAGCCAATGTTATGGGTAGCTAAGTCCTATGACCGCCAATTTAGATATACGATATTTGCCCGAATGAATTCTTCATTGTATTACTGGGAACCTAAACATATTAGATATCTCAGAAATAAGCAAACATATTTTCATTTGTTATCATATTAATACAGTTTTACTTAGGGATAGTTTTTTAAAAGATATATTGAAATGATAGATATATTGCTTATTCAAAATGGGTTTATTTAGTAATTTTTTAGCTATGTAAAAAATGTATGCTAGTTGTGTTGATGCAATCAGAAGATATATATATATATACATACTCATAAATAGCATAGTGATGGATAGTATTTGCAGAATGCATTAAGACAGTAGAAATGTTGACATAACAATATTGTACAGGATATGAAGATGCTGTTGCTACCCGGCGTTGTGGAAGAAGGAGGAGGTGTAGGAAGAGGATGAGTTGCAAGAGGAGGAGAAGAAGAAGGAGGAGGAGGAGGAGGAGGAGAAGGAGGAGGAGGAGGAAGAGGAGGAGGGTGGAAGGATGAAAAGAAGAAGTTATAAGGTGGTGGAGGAAAAGAAAGAGTAAAAAAAAATGAAGAAGAAGAAAATGCGGAAGAGAAGGAGGATGGTAGAATTTTTTTTCTTCATATATATTGAACAATCATATGAACAGAAATTATTACCCTACGAGAATGGAAAACCAGCATATGAACAAAGGGTTTGTTTTCATACACATTTTATATTTTTCCACAGCAGTTCATAAATTTACTAGATTTTTTTCTTACACAGGCAAGTTAAAAAAAAAGAAAAAAAAAGAAAAAAAAATATATATATATATATATAAATATAGCCTCAGAACCTTTGACTATGTCCTCAGAAGATGAATTAACTAAATATTTTTAGTAATACGTTTTAGTCCCTTTGCGGAAAACAATTATTTCTACGTTTACAACATTACCCATCTTAGGAGGAAAAAAGGAGGAAGAGGAAGAGAAGGAGGAACAGAAGGAGGAGAAGAAACGGAGGAAAATGAAGAGGAGGAGAAAGAGTAAGAGGTAGAATAGGAGGTTAAGGAAGAGGAGGAGGAAGATGAGGAGGAAAAGAAGAAGAAGAGAGAAAGGATAAGGAAGAGGAGTTTGAAAAAAAAAACCCATATAAAACAGCTCCTAAAATTTCCAAAGAAAATGGTGCTGGTGGGGCGAAACTTGTATAACTCTTGAAGTGTCACATTCTATAGCTCCATACATATGAGCCCATACTTGCAGGTATATATATATATATATATATATATATATATATATATATATATATATATATATATATATATATATATATATATATATATATATATATTTATATATATATATATATATATATTTATTTTTGTGTGTGTGTGTGTGTGTGTGTGTGTGTGTGTGTGTGTGTGTGTGTGTGTGTGTGTGTGTGTGTGTGTGTGTGTGTGTGTGTGTGTGTAAATTATATATATATATATATATATATATATATATATATATATATATATATATATATATATATATATATATATATATTCATGTATGTATATATATACATATATATATATATTTATAAGTGCGTGTGTGTGCGTGTGTGTGTAAATATATATATATATATATATAATACAATACATATATATCCCATAATATATATATATATATATATATATATCACAAGACGAAAATGTAGTAGCACATTTAGTAAAATGTTTTAATTACCCACTGTCGGAGAAACAAAGCAAAAGAAACAGATGAACTGTATATTTCGACCACTACTGTGGTCCTCTTCAGCAGATAGATACAAGGTAAGATGTACAAGAATATATACAATGAGAGAGGTACAAAGTAGGAACAAGGGGAGGTAGCTCGGGCACCTGACTTGAGCTACCTCCCCTTGTTCCTACTTTGTATCACTCTCATTGTATATATTCTTGTACATCTTACCTTGTATCTATCTGCTGAAGAGGACTACAGTAGTGGTCGAAATATACAGTTCGTCTGTTTCATTTGCTTTGTTTCTCTGACAGTGGGTAATTAAAACATATATATATATTATATATATGATATATACTATATATATATATATATATATATATATATATATATATATACACACACACATATACGAGTATATGAGTGGAAGGTGGCAAGGGGACACAGGATGATGCAGGAGTGAATATTCTCTAACGTTTCGACGGATGTTGTCTTCCTCAGAGAGACTACCCGTCCGTCGAAACGTAAGAGAATATTCACTCCTGCATCATCCTGCGTCCCCTTGCCACCTTCTACTCATCTGTCTCCACTTTATACTACATACATACATATATACATATATACATACATACATACATACATACATACATACATATATATATATATATATATATATATATATATACATTATAGATATGTAGCAAAACCTAACCCAATCTTGACCATCATAGCCCAGCCTAGCCCAATCTAGTCCAACTTATCTTAACCTAACACAACCTAGCCCAATTTAGCCGAAATCTCCCAAACTTAACTCAATTCGGCCTTGACAATCTAAGTCAAATTAAACCAACCAAACAAAATCAAACTGGACCAAGCCCAAGCTCAATCAAACTCGACCTAGCCCAATTAAGCAAATATAAGCCCACCCTAGCTTAACCAAGGGCAATCTTGTTCACCATAACCCAACATAGCTCAGATTAGCCTAGCATAGCCTATCTTAACCTGATCTCGCCTTAACTTACATTTCCTGTCCTAACCTGACCTAGCGTAACCTGACCTAAGCTAGTCTAAATCTGCCTAAGTTTGCCTAACCTAACTTTATTGTGAACCGTCGGAGTGTTCATCAAATGACTCTCAGAATGGCTTTGGAATAGGCGCCGGAGTAGCCTCTCCCGAAGCAACTGTGTTGAACTTAAGTAACTAGAGT
Organism: Oratosquilla oratoria; assembly: GCF_046742065.1. Classification (NCBI taxonomy): domain Eukaryota; kingdom Metazoa; phylum Arthropoda; class Malacostraca; order Stomatopoda; family Squillidae; genus Oratosquilla; species Oratosquilla oratoria. The sequence goes on along the minus strand of NC_134777.1, from coordinate 20,585,624 downwards.
CGAACTGCTTACTGAAGAAAGTTAGGGAACTCACGCCCCCTTTCACATTATCAAGGGCCCGTTTCCAGCCAAGGTAATGTTTAAAGGAATTTCTCCCAGATACTAAGAGAAGGGGAGGGGCAAGAGGGAGGATGGATGGGGAGAGGGGGAAGGAGAAGGGAGAGGCGAAGGAAGAGGAGGAGAGAAGGGAGGGAGAGGGAGAAGGAGGGAGAGGGGTCCCTTAACTTCCGCAATGATCCATACATCACCTGTGCTTGAGAGGTTAATATAACTCTCTATAGTAAATGCCAAAGGTTTCCATTACTTTGTGTTCGGCCCATATTAATCAGTTCCCACAGGAACAGCAGTATATTATCAATGCCATCGCATCATTATGCCTTGCGTGGCGAATCTTTTCTTTTTTCAGGTAAATTCTCTGCAAAACTCTTTATTCTTTCTTTGATTTATTAATTAATCAAATTTTGTACAAGATGGTTTCACATATTACTATCACTACATACTGATAAAGTCAAGTCATACGTGAATGTGCTTGCGCCATGTTTCTTTTACTCTAAAAAAATCTGATTATTGTCAATTTGGAAAACTAAAATTCATTAAAAAAGAGAATAAAATGGGTAATTAAGAAATAAAACAACAAATAAATACAAATCATAAATAAAGTAAATATGAATTTAGGTGAAATACATCAAGTGTTCGTTAACCAATAAGCAATAGAGCGTTGGGCAATTGTCTCCCAACCAACCAAGCGCTTCTAACAAAATGTAAAATATATATCAACGAAACAAAGCCTTATCAGGTCAATGAATTATCAGGACGTTTGGAATGGTACAGGGCGCAGGAACATAAACCTCATATGGTGGTTTTCTGTATTGAATTTTATACATTTAAGGATTCTGTTCTAACGGCCAGACGACTGATTTACTTAACATAGAGACACCACTTAGGGGGTAAGCTTTACAAATGTTCTTCTTGAAAAATGATAAGTTCCT
>NC_134777.1:20572135-20579635 GCF_046742065.1 Oratosquilla oratoria | reverse complement strand
GTATAATGAAGAAGTATGACTTTAGATATTGTACTAACTAGAATATAATAATTGAAAATAGAAGATTAATTTTTCACTAAATTTACTTTAAGGAAGATTATAATGAACATCAATTGTTCCAAATATCCACTTGCCCAATAACAGTGATAGAAAATAACGATACGTTTGGATAAACATTATTCCCACAAAATGAGGAACTAGGAGGAAAAGAAAATCCACCAAATGGGCGGAGCCTCAGTGTCAGACTGTCGCAAACGGACTGTAGACGAGGTCATCTAAGCCAAACAGCGAAGATCCGATTATGCAGACGCTATTGCCTGGTCCAGATTGTGCAGATGAACCTCTTCAAAGAACGCTGTACAGACGAGGACAAGGCCCTGCAGACTCGACTCCAGGACACAAGTGTGCAGGCTAGACTGTCCAGGCAGGACTGAGCAGTCAAGTCTATGCAGGCGAGAAGGAAGAAGGAGAAAGTGCAGACACAACTGTGCAGGGAAGCTTGTGTGTGGACGGGGTCCCTGATGAGACAAAAGCCAAGGATCCGACGGTGACCGTAAAAAGGAAATAAACTGGCGCCGTACTACAGCTTTCAGTCTGCGCCCGCTTCTTCTTCTTCTTCTTCTTTTTCTTCTTCTTCTTCTTCTTCTTCTTCTTCTTCTTCTTCTTCTTCTTCTTCTTCTTCTTCTTCTTCTTCTTCTTCTTCTTCTTCTTCTTCTTCTGCTGCTGCTTCTCCTTCGCCTTCTTCTTCTTCTTCTTCTTCTTCTTCTTCTTCTTCTTCTTCTTCTTCTTTTTCTTCTTCTTCTTCTTCTTCTTCTTCTTCTTCTTCTTCTTTTTTCTCCTCTTCTTCTTCTTCCTCCTCCTCCTCCTCTTCTTCCTCCTCCTCCTCCTCCTCCTCCTTCTCTTCTTCTTCTTCTTCTTCTTCTTCTTCTTCTTCTTCTTCTTCTTCTTCTTCTTCTTCTTCTTCTTCTTCTTCTTCTTCTTCTTCTTCTTCTTCTTCTTCTTCTTCTTCTTCTTCTTCTTCTTCTTCTTCTTCTTCTTCTTCTTCTTCTTCTTCTACACCGGCCCTGTCTTTGGTCTCCTCTGCCCCAGCCTCCTTCTTGCCCCTCGGTTCGGTCTTTTTCACCCTGAATCCCATCCCCTGGCGGCGTCCTTGCTCCAGCCTCCTGCTCCCCGACTCCTTCACCTCTACATCTTATTTCGGTCTCTTTGGCAGGGTCGCCTTGCCCTAACCCCTTCCTCCCTTGACCTATTCCATTTGATACAGTCCCTTCACCTTGCCCCTTGCCCCCACCCCACCCCGTCTCCTCGCCCCTTCCCCTTGCCCCTTCCCCACTGAACTTGCTTCCATGCCCTACCTTCAAGAGACTTCCCCTTTGTTGCAGATCTGAGCCTCAGCTTGTTTGTCCTAATTTCGTCCTCTTATTAATTTAATCTTCATGTCTTCAGAGCCGCAGCTTTCACCAAAATTCACACACACCCCATGAATGTAACAATAATGATTCCTAACGATGCAATTATACAGATATATATTTATAAGAGATCTCTTATGAACATGTAAACTGGGGTATAGAAATGTTTGTATGATTATCAAATATTCATGAGAGAAAGAGCGAAAAGATTTTCGTCATTTATTTATATTAACCCTATTCTAGTTGCTTCTTCCTTCTCCACAAGCTTCTTCCCTCCTTCTTCTTTTTCTTCATACAATTTTTTTTTCTGTCTTTATCTTCATATTGCCACCCGTTACTGTTTTTTATTCCACCTGTCCATCCCCTCTTCTTTTCCTATCGTTATTTTACTTTTCCTATTCCCGTCCCATCTATTCCCGTCCCATCTATTCCCGTCCCATCTATTTCTTTCAGCATAATATATTCATTTGATATCATAGGGACTTAGATTACACTACGTCCAAGTCATTCACCATTCTCTTATGATTGGAGACTAATCTCCACTGATAAAGTAAAAAAATAAAATAAAGTCGAAAACAAATAAAAACAGAGGAAAAATAATAGAATAGTATAGATAGATAAAGAAACAGATAAATAAATAAATGAATAAATCTATAGACAAATAAATGAATAGATAAATAAACAAAAATAGAAATAAATAAAAACATAGATTAAACAAATAGTAATAGAACAAATAAATAAGCAAATTAATTAATACACAAATAAACAGGTAAATGAATAAATAAATGAATAAATGAATAAAAAACCAATCAATCAAATAAACAAATCAGTAAATAGATATATAAATAGAATAGATAAAAGATAGATAACACACATAAGGAGATTAGAAATAAATTACTAAATAAATGAATAAACAAACAAGTAAATAAATATATAGATAAACAAATAGATAAATAAATGAATGAATAAATGAACAAATAAATAGACAAATAAATAAATGAATAAATAAATAATTAAATAAGTAAAAATAAGAAGCTAAGCCTAGAATTATAAAATATAATGTTGACCACTTTTATCTTCTACTTCGATCTGTTATCTGATATTTCTTTACCATATCTATAACTCCACGCCTTCGATGCGATATTACCCCCAAGGCTGGAAACACTCATTATTGCACACATTCTTTTTTTTTTCCATAACTTGTCTCTTTCTGATTCATCGTCTTCATTTTTTTTTCTGTCTTTGCGACCTCTTCTCGTCCTTTTTTACTAATACTTTTTGAACCTCAGCCCCACCAACAGCGACTTACAGAGTCTACTGTCTAGTAACAGACGATTCTATTCAGGTTAGGAGATGTATCCGTAATGAGGAGTTTAGGAGTCTCTGAGCCTTGTTGGTACAGTGTCGTCAAGTGATTTTATTCATGTAATTGGTGTCACTGCACTAAAGGAGACAATTCTTTCAACTAATTCTGCTTCTTCCTACAAAGCTCATCCGCACCTATCTAATCCGCTTACAAATTATTCACTTCCTCATTGTTGCTTTTTGTTCGGTCAATCGTATGTCACCATGAAAATAATCTTTATGGTAATTGTGAATGTTTTGCTGTCCCTTAGCGAAATGAAATTGGAGGTTATTTAGAACTAATTAGTTCATTTAATTAGAACTAGTTAGTTAAATATTTTCTAGTTAGTCAACTTGCTAAGTTAGTTATATATAGTTAGATTGTTAAGCTCGTTACTAAGATTATGTCACCATGAAGATAATCTTTATAGTAATTCTGAAATTGGAGGTTATTTAGAACTAATTAGTTAATTTAATTAGAACTAGTTAGTTAAATATTGTTTAGTTAGTTAACTTCCTAAGTTAAATATATATATAGTTAGATCATTCAGTTCGGTGTTAAAAGTACTTAGAACAAAGCCTATAAACTATTTCTGGGCTGAAGGAAAAAATACTCATTTCTGTTCTCCCTTCTTGTGATCCGCAAGCTCTCACGCTTCCAATTCTTGTGTCTCCCGAAATTCACGACAAGACCCTTTCTCTGCATAGTTCTTTGTGCACTATAGAGAGATATTCTTTAAGTCACCAAGAAAGATAACTAAGAGGATTTCTCCTTCCTGTTGCCCTTCGTAGCAAGGGAAGATCCTTTCCATGTTAGATGTTTCGGTGTTTGCTAATGAAGAATATATCTTTCCTGTTACTACATCCATTCCTGTTTCTTCTTCTTCTTCTTCCTTTCTTTTCGGTTTTCCTTTTCTTTTCTTTGTTCTCCTCCTGTTTTATCTCTCTTCTCTCCATTTCCTTCAACCTGTTCACTTCCGTCTTTAACGTCTTCACTTGCTTTGGGCAAAGAATTAATTTTCATTTTGGTCTGTAACTAAGAATACCACGTCTTCTTAGATTTTCGAAAAGGGGGATTTTCACTCTCCCCCCACCCTTACTCTATTCATTTACTCTTGGTTATCAAGAGTAGTTAGTCATTTCCTCCTCAACAACGTGACGCACCTAACATCGCTGACATTTCTCTATCTAATGGAAAACAATTCCCGTGTCAGCAAGTGCGCGTGTGTATATATGAGTGTGTGCGCCTGCATATATATATATATATATATATATATATATATATATATATATATATATATATGTGTGTGTGTGTGTGTGTGTGTGTGTGTGTGTGTGTGTGTGTGTGTGTGTGTGTGTGTGTGTGTGTGTTAGTGTGTGTGTGTTAGTGTGTGTGTTAGTGTGTGTGTGTGTGTGTGTGTGTGTGTGTGTGTGTGTGTGTGTGTGTGTGTGTGTGTGTGTGTGTGTGTGTGTGTGTGTGTGTGTGTGTGTGTGTGTGTGTGTGTGTGTGTGTGTGTGTGTGTGTGTGTGTGTGTGTGTGTGTATGCGCGCGTGTGTAAATACACGTGTGTGTTTTTGAGCCGTTGCCTATATGCTCAAGGGAGTTCATAGGGTCTTGTAAGTCATTACCTGTGTTATTTATCTATCTAATAGGTGAAGGAATCTTCGCTTAATTTCGCGCACCAAGCCAGGCATGATAACTTCCTTTCGTAACTTAACATGGAGGGAGCGAAGGTTTGAGCTGGGAGTTCTTGTGTCCTTACTCTCCCATACACGCCCCTCCCCACCTCCCCCTCCCCCTCCTTCCCCTCCCACCAGCCTCTTTCATTCATTAATGTACTGTAGAATCCCCCTCCTTCCATCTTCACGCTAATCGGCTTGTCTTGGTACTTCTTTTTTCTTATTTAAAAAAAATCTTAAAACTCACATTTATATTTATATTTATTGTCGCCTGTTTTCATATCCTCTGCTTCATAAACTACCGTTCTTTCATAGTTTTTTTCTTGCAAATGTAACGTTGTATCTTACCTTTTATCTAACTTTATTGATCACATGAAGAAAATCGTCTCATTTACCTATTTTGTTATAGGCAAAGCAAAACTATTTCATCTAGGTTAAAACATCTGGATGAAGAATATATATATATATATATATATATATATATATATATATATATATATATACATATATATGTATGTATATGTATATATAAATATATATATATTGTGTGTGTGTGTGTGTGTGTGTGTGTGTGTGTGTGTGTGTGTGTGTGTGTATGTGTGTGTGTGTGTGTGTGTGTGTGTGTGTGTATTCACTTGGTCTTTGGATCACGTGTTGGACTCGTGATCGACAGCTATTTCCCTCCTGGAAGAGAGCTCAGAGCTCGTAGGTCCGATCTATGGGTAATGCTATGACCTTGCACACACACACACACCCCCAACTCCCCGCCCACGAGAGTTGGAGTAACACCCCTCAGCGCTGCGATACTGATATTATTTCAGCCCCGGGCGAGGATCGAACCCGGACCTCCGTAGTGGCAGGCCAGAGCTCTAACCACAGCGCCATGAGAGGTGTGTGTGTGTGTGTGTGTGTGTGTGTGTGTGTGTGTGTGTGTGCATGTGTTGTGTGTGTGTGTGTGTGTACAGAAAAATTACATGAGAAACACGCGATCCTGAAATATGCAAGTAACCACTTAAGACAAAGGGAAACACGAAAACTCCGTGTTTTCCGTTTTCCTAAGTGGTTACTTGCGTGTATATGTATATATATATATATATATATATATATATATATATATACATACATATATATATATATATGTATGTATATATATATATGTAAGTGAAGATTTGGAATCTGGGATCCATATTGGAAAACAGTAAACACCAGATTCAATTGAAGGGTTTATTAGCCCGACGTTTCGATTCCCGTCCAGGAATCGTCTTCAGGGGGTATAACGGTTACAAGAATGTGAACTCCTTATGAATCGCTGAAATGGTAAACCTGGGAAAGGTTCACCCTTTCATTCAATTGTACAACGCATACATTACAATAATAAAATAAAATAAAATAACATAAAATAAAAATAATAAAATACATTACAATACCAATTAGAATAAAATAAAAATTACAATTTTGAACATAAAACAAACGAAGAAAAAGTGACAATAGGAGACACATAGTAAACAACAACAAGACAAAGAGTAAATAGAAGTGGACCAAATGTCCGCACTGAAGAATCAGGAACAAACGACTAAATTAAAAACAAAAATACACTACAAAATACAAATAAAATACATGGCTGTGAACAAAAACAAAAGTAGCAAAAAGACTCTAGCGTGACACTAACGTGAATACTTCAGAACATACAACAAGGACCAAATGTCCGTAACGAAATGTCAGGGGGGGGGGGTAAACGGCTAAATTACAACCAAACAATTAAAACCAAACAAAATACAAAGAGTAAATGGCAGTGTGACAAAAACATCAAAACGAAACCCAAAAGTAAATACAGAACATATATATATATACATATATATATACATATATATGTATATGTATATACTGTATATGTATATAGATATATATATATATGTATATATATATATACATATATATATATATATATATATATATATATATATATATATATATACACATATATATGACACACAGGAACCCACAGTCGGAGAAAATATGAAGGTAACTCCCTGAGTGGGTGGGCTTACGGTACACTGTACCGTAAGCCCACCCACTCAGGGAGTTACCTTCATTTTTTTAGCAATCACCCTGACAATGTTAAGAAAAGTGTTGCCTCTGGCCTTTTCTTGAGGGCTTTCAGGATTTGCAGTCCTCAATTTCTGGACCAAGAGATTGAGGGGATTAAATGTCAACTTGAGAAGTTGGCGTATCCACCTTGGTTTCTGGACCAAGCCCTCAGTAAGGCTAGGGCCAACCATTTTAAAACTTCCGGCTCCTCAAGTTTTCACCGCTCCTTTAAGGACATTTTAAAAATTCCATTCAATAATACCATCAGTTCTTCTACTAAGTTGTTTCCTCATGAACGTCTCACTATTGCCTATCACTATCCTAACACCGTGCGTAAGCAAATTGTGAACGTTCAACAAAAACCGAAGGAAGTTGAGTCACCTGGTGTTTATTGTTTGCCCTGCAAAGATTGTGATTTGGTTTACTTGGGTCAAACCGGGAGAGACTTGAATACTAGATTGGCATTCAATTAGGTATGGGCAAGAAAACTCCGCTGTATTTCTTCATGTCAAAAATAAGAATCATTCTTTCGATTGGGGTAAGGCCAGATTAGTGTTCAAGTCCCACTGCGGTTTCAGGAGGAAAATAGTTGAATCAGCATTAATTGAGGAATGCCCTAATATTAATATTTCTAAAGGGCAGTGGACACCTGACATTATTTCACGCGCGGCAGTTAACAAGTTGGTACGGACATTACAACCTCCCCCCTCCTGACCCCCTCCCTCCTCCGCCACCCCAGTTTACCCCGCGCCTGAGTGAGGTCATCTGTCCACATCTCTTCCTCTCTGTAGCTTATAAGTCCACTCTGTACTCTACTCTATGTACTTTCCTGAAGAGGGCTACAGTTGATAGCCGAAATATAGGATTCTTCTTTATTCAAAGTTTATTTTCTCCGACTGTGGGTTCCTGTGTGTCATTTACAAATGTGCTACTACATTTCTGTTTAGAAATACATACATATATATATATATATATATAT
>NC_134777.1:20557135-20559635 GCF_046742065.1 Oratosquilla oratoria | reverse complement strand
ATATCTCTTGTCTCTTACTACTCTTCCCCCGATTCTTTCTTCTCCTCTTCTTTCTCTCACATCTTTATTCTATTTTTCTCATACTCTACCTTTCTTTATTAAATATCTTTTTTAGTTTAATCCAATTCTAGTTTTATTCCTCTTCTTCATCCTCCGTTTCGTAATCATCTTCTTCATAGTTCTCTTTCTCCCCCTTCTACTCCACGTCATTGATATCTACTCTATTACCATCTCCATTCTTCCCTACAGCAACTGCCATTCTTTTGTTTTTCTTCATCTCATAATCCTCTCTCCTTCTTCCTTTTATTCCTCCTCCTTCTTTTCTTCCTCCTCCTCTTCCTCCTTCTCCTAATATTCCTTCCCTATAACTCCTTTTTCTAGTACTCTTTCTCTCCAACTCTTTCTCTTACTTCTCCTGCATCTTCTCCTCCTCCTACTTTTTTCGACTCATACTTCATCTTCTCATCCTCCTACTTTCCCTCTTCTTCCTTCTGTTAGTCATTTACTCTCTAATATTCCTCCTCCTCTTCCTATTCCTCCTCTACCTCTTCTAATCCATCCTTGTCATATTTCTCTCTCTCCTCCCTCTCTATTTTCCCTGCTCTCATTCTTCTTCCTTATCCCTACTTCTTTTCCTCTTCTTTATTCTCCTCTTCCTTCTCCTCCTCCTCCTACTTCTCTCTCCTCTCCTCCTCAGCCTTCCAGCGCTCCTATTCCTTCTTCTCCTACCCCTTATCTTCCGCATACGCACAACACATTTCATTTTATTTCTTTCACGCATTTTTTCTCTTTCCCACACTCTTTCCTCCACCTTCTGGTATGACTCCTAACATATCTCTTCCGGGTGACGAGACCTCCATTTCCCACATCACATCTATCTCCGATTGTTACACCGTCCCCACCACGGAAACCTGCCAATACACCTCCTTTCAATTCAAATCTTACCCTTCTGAATGCGGACGACTTCCGCTCAAGAAGAGCTTCTCCTACCTCGAAAGACCCTCCCCAACCTCCCCACAAGACGTATTAAGACCGGAAAGAGCTCAAGGAAAACCTCTCTGCTTATCCTTTAATTGTCAACTTTATGTAGCAGCGCTGGAAAGCGTGTGCGGGGAAGTGGGTGCGAGCAAAGGGGTAAAGCAGGAGTAGAACATAGAGTGGCAAGAGGGGTTGGAAGGCGGAGAAACGAAGGCACTGAGTAATTTTAGGAAATGAGTCAAGATAGTGACAATGAAACGAAGAAGAGCTATTTAAAACACAGTGATACAAATTAAAGTAGATAAAGATGAATATAAAGTTGTTGAAAATGAGTAGTAAGGAGAGTGAATTGATTTAAAAAAGTAACGATATTTAAACCATAATGTATGAAATAAGAACATTAGATAATCATATACTGTATACAGTCTAAAGTTAACATGTTTATTAATACATTCATATAAAATACACGCACACACACGAACACATATACACACACAGACACACACACACACACACACACACACACACACACACACACACACACACACACACACACACACACACACACACACACACACACACACACACACACACACACACACACACACACAAACACACATATACACACGGCTCGGTGGCGGATTGGTAAAGCACTGGCCTCACAAGCCAGAGAACAGGGGTTCGATTTCCCGGCCGGGCGGAGATAAGTTGGGTTTGTCTCCTTTCACGTGTAACCCCTGTTCACCTAGCAGTGAGTAGGTACGGGACGTTAGTCAAGGAGTTGTGACCTTGCTGTCAAGGTGTGTGGTGTGTGAGTGGTCTCAGACCTACCCAGAGATCCGCAAATAATGAGCTCTGAGCTCACTGCCGTAGGGTGGTGTCTGGCTGTCTCGACAGAGACTGCAGCAGATCCGAGGTGAATACACACACACACACATACACATACACACATACATACACACACACATATAATCACACACACACGCACACACACACACACACACACACACACACACACACACACACACACACACACACACACACACACACACACACATACACACACACACACACACACACACACAAATACACACACACACACACACACACACACACACACACACACACACACACACACACACACACACACACTCATACAGACACACACACACACGCAGACACACACACACACACACACACACACACACACACACACACACACACACACACACACACACACACACACACACACACATATGCAGCAACGATGTGGTCACCAGGTACAAAAAATGTATAACAAAACTTGAAAGAATACAAAGAGGAATTACAAAATTGGCACCAACACTCTCAAAACTATCATATGAAGAGAGACAAGCAAAACTTGAGCTACAGACACTAGAGCAAAGAAGAGAGAAAGGAGATTTGATAACTATTTACAGAATCATAAAAGGCATAGAAATTATTGATAGAGAGGATCTAATAAAATGGGATGATAGAAATACAAGAGGACACGGAAAGAAAA
>NC_134777.1:20529635-20544635 GCF_046742065.1 Oratosquilla oratoria | reverse complement strand
CTTTGTTAGGATTTACTGACATCAGATATTTTCCCCTCAGTATCAGTAGTCCTTCGAGTGACATTCGGTTTCTCTGTAGATATATATGTGACTGGGTTGATTTTATTTTTGTTACATTATGTATTGAATGAGTATACGTAGTTACGCAGACACACAAACACACACAAACACACACAAAATAAACACACACACACACACACACACACACACACACACACACACACACACACACACACACACACACACACACACACACACACACACACACACACACACACACACACACACACACATATATATATATATATATATATATATATATATATATATATTTATATATATATATATATGTATATATATATATACATATATATATATATATATATATAAGACTGAAGGTGAAAGAAGTACACGAGGAGTAATGGGAGAATTTCACGCCTTAACGTTTCGACACCGCAGGGTCTTGATCACAAAGCGGGTCGAAACGTTAAGGCGTGAAATTCTCCCATTACTCCTCGTCTACTTCTTTCACCTTCAGTCTTATTTGTCATAATATAGTCAACATATATATATATATATATATATATATATATATATATATATATATATATATATATATATATATATATATATATATATATCGAAAGTCCACCTATCGTCAGCCGATTATGTTGATCACTGATGCCCACATCTGGAATATGCTATTTAATGATATCAAAGACATCGATAGAATGAAAAGAGTATTGCGGGCAACGAAACTCAAATTGAATATAAGTAATAAATCATACTAGAGCCAATTAGATATTTGAACCTATGAAAAATAGAAAAGGGAGACACGGTAGGGACTTAATACAAGACTCTAAGATTCTAAAAGAAGCGACAATAGCAAAACTGAAGAAAAAAATCCCATTGAATACTAACAGGACGAGAAATAATGGTCTCATGTTGTCAGGGCTTAAGCTCTGGAAATGTTTGTTGTAGAAACAATATTACCAAACGTGTCGGCAATGAATGGAATAAGCTTCCAGCCGAGGACATTGAATGTAATTTTTTTTTTTTTTTTTTTTTTTTTTTTAATCATTCGCTTGAACACTTTTTTTTTTTTTTTTTTTTTTATTCTTTCTTTACCACGTCCGATCTCGTTATGGACCAAAAGATCTTCTGTCGGTATATTTTTTTTATTGCAACCCATTAACAACTATTCTTTCTACTCCAAAATAGCTTTATTATTTTTTTCAAATTCTCTATCATGAAGAAAAATTAAAATGTATTTTTCAGCTTTATTCACACTCAAAATGTTTTTGTAACTTCTTGAAATCTAACCGGGGCAGAAAATGCATAAAAGCGTGCTGTCTTTTACCACTCAAAAGAAACATTATATATGAGTTCCCACATTTTTTTTCTCTTTTCACTGGATTATTAGTGGAAAAAAGCGTCTCTCTGTAGTCTGTATATACTTTCTGCATCAATTTCATTAATGGTCTAAGCTGGAGCCATCATAATCCCATCAATGACTTTTTTATCTTCTTACCTACTAACAGATCCTGTTTAGATAAAGTCCACATTTTCATCTGTATGGATTCCATATCTCAAACTAGGAACGTTTTCTGTCATTCTAATTAGATATGGTAGAGTCTAAGAACATTAGTCTTCCCAGACCTTCTCTCATTACACATGATTTAAAACCTTTTTCTCTAAGCGATGACGTCTATCTCTACCTTTTGCCAGTAATACCACGTCCACTGTCCTTGAGAACCTGACAGCTATACGCGTAGTGAAGTCTCTACATGTTACAAAGGCTATTCTACAAAAACAACTTGTGCAATGTGCAACAGTCCACCAGCCAGTCCATTCCTTCTTTCCTGACACTGAAAAAGTGCAGCACTCTTCTTAAGGACATATATCAGAGTAGCTACGTCCAGGGCTCTTCTAGGGGAGAAGTACCATGACACCTTTGTCCTATCATTCTTTACGTTGAAATACCAAGTATTCAACTCTGCTTTCTGTGAGGCAGTGATCTTCGAGTCGTTTCTATCTTATAACTTCATATTAGAGATGTCTTTGTTATGTATGGAGTGAAGAACACTTCCACAAGTACGCAAAAATACACGTGCATAAATACAAAGACAGAAACATGCACACACACACATACACATGCACACACAGAATTAGAGAAAGAAAGGGAAAGAGAGAGAGAGTGGGGGAGGGGGAGGGAGGAGAGAGAGAGAGAGAGAGAGAGAGAGAGAGAGAGAGAGAGAGAGAGAGAGAGAGAGAGAGAGAGAGAGAGAGAGAGAGAGAGAGAGAGAGAGAGAGAGAGAGAGAGAGAGAGAGAGAGAGAGAGAGAGAGAGAGTGGGGGAGGGAGAAGGAGGAGAGAGAGAGTGGGGGAGGGTGAGGGAGGAGAGAGAGAGAGAGAGAGAGAGAGAGAGAGAGAGAGAGAGAGAGAGAGAGAGAGAGAGAGAGAGAGAGAGAGAGAGAGAGAGAGAGAGAGAGAGAGAGAGAGAGAGAGAGAGAGAGAGAGAGAGAGAGAGAGAGACGTACATATTTCCAATTAATCCACAAATTCCACGACAAAAGATAATTTTGAAAATTATCATTTGAAACATCCTTAATCACAAAACATAAGATATAAGCAAAAGCGTAGAAAACTATGCAAATCTCGGTTAAAATGTTCAAATTGGCCATCAGTGAGCCTCACACGTGGTCTTCTGGTCGTTAACAGTCTCCAAATGCCCTGGTTCTCCATCTTTAACTATCTTTCCTTACCCTCTGCCGGGAGTTTATTGCCCATTTTATTTCGTGTTTCTTGTGTGTTATTTTCTTGTATTGTTTTAAATTATTTCTCCGGGATCTAGCGTTCTTTCATGTGTTTTAGATTTCTTCGTTTCTTTATTTTCTTGTTGCTGCTAACACATAAACGAATTAAAGTGTTTTCTTCACCATTTTTTCTTGATTTGTTTTATGTTTCATTTATGTCCAATGCTCGATTTCACATAACACTCAAATAACAGATGAACATAAGTCATGAGGTTCTCAATAGAACCCAAAGTCGTCAACTCTATCTTGTATGCTCTGACAGAAATCTGCACTCTGCTCTCTGCTTGCCAACCATTAAAAAAAAAAAAAAAAAAAAAAAAAAAAAAAAAAAAAAAAAAAAAAAAAAAAAAAAAAAAAAAAAAAAAAAAAAAAAAAATCCCCAACGACCTTTCATCTACCAAAAGAGAACAGGAGCAAACAATGGCGTGGTAGTTAAAACTGGTTTGTAGAATGTATAGGAACGGAGAATACTAGGGAAAGAACATTCTGTGAAATACTGGAAGCGGCGAATGCTGAAAGAAGAGATAAGGTTTTCACATTCCCTCAACCTCGACAAAACCATCCACACTGTCTCCCGATCGAGTCTGTGATCTCGATGGAGAATTCGTATTGGTCCAGAAAGTGGTTTTTCTAGCTGACACGGGATAAAAATACATACAAAATAAAATAAAGAATATACAATCTTTACTTTATCACATACGCACACACACACACACACACACACACACACACACACACACACACACACACACACACACACACACACACACACACACACACACACACACACACACACACACACACACACACACACACACACACACACACACACACACACACACACACACACACACACACACACACACGCACACACACACACACAAGCACACACACACACACACACACGCACGCACGCACGCACCCCCCATATATATATATATATATATATATATATATTATATATATATATATATATATATATATATATATGCGTGTGTGTGTGTGTGTCTATGAATAATTGGAATAAACAAATAAAACAATAATGAGACAGGTTAGCCAAAGGGGAGATAATGAGATTTAGCTATTGGTAATAGACTAAGGAGTTAGAATGAATAGTCATATGGCGAGATACGTTAATAGCATGTGGTTTTAAAAGTACTCTTATATGAAGAGAGAGTTAAACGCTATTATCAACAACAGCTTTCGGATAAATAGAACCTCCTTGTGTTAAACCAAAACCTCTGAAAGCGCTATGGTGGCGAAAGCGTTAATTAAGATAGCTTTGATCTCTGAAGAATAGAATAAATTAAAGAGACAAATGAATACAGATAATGAAATGAGAAGGAATTGAAAGTAATTGTTAATCCTCTCACTTCGGCAAAATGTTTCCATGAATAAAAGAAAGAATGAGAAATAATTTGTTGGAATATATAATATAAGAATAAATTAACCGGGTGATAACTGAAGGGAAGAGGAAGGATTTTATAGGTGGAATAAAGGGAAATAAAGAGATGGGTAGAACGAAGGAGATCAAGAAAGAATATGATGTAGTTCTTTGAATAGGGTGAAAATAGCTCTGGTTTACGACAATAGTGTATGTTACTAACTGTTCCCATATGCCCAGATATGACTTTTATTTCAGTAGCTGCATCTAGAGTTAATGCAATTGTCGAGAAAGGTGAGTGACGCTCTACCCACGTATGCTTGCTGAGCGGGTTAGGACGTCGTTACTTGCGGCGAAGGTCGAGGGGATGGCGGTTCGAGTTCTGCTACCGGCGAGGTTGAACCAAAGGCATGGCACATTAAATTCCACGCCACAAAGTCCTCTGTAAGGGGCACCGTTCTAGCCTTCCGATGGGAGGAGTTTGTGACGTTAAACCATATCACACACACACACACACACACACACACACACACACACACACACACACACACACACACACACACACACACACACACACACACACACACACACACACACACACACACACACACACACACACACACACACACACACACACACACACACACACACACACACACACTCTGTTGTTACAAGGTTTACATAATATTGTGTTACTGTTTTCTCTACGTGATTATCATACTGTTACACAGTAACAGTCCATTATGTCGACTAATTGAGATATATGGCAAAATACCTCTTATGTCTTAATTTTGTGTAAATTTGTTTTACTATTTCCTGAACAATATTTTGGAGAACCATTGATATATTTACGCGGCTATTATTTCTGTATTCAGCTAACCCCCCGAAAATATGATTATACTAACTGGAACATCACAAGCGACAGATGGACCACCTAAAGTGGGTATCACACTGGGCAATATTTCCTCCCACATCTTACCTCCAACTTCCACTTAAATAACTAGAATATGACTTCACTTACAGAAATCTAGACTTCTCTAAGAACATTTCAATAGTATGTCTAACATTTGTTTAGGTTTATAGTATCTTAGTTCTTCGTTCAGGTTTGGTGTATCAAACGAAAAGGTAAATTGATATCTGGAGAATTGAAAACTAAGATATTGTAACCGAAGTCGTTTTCACTCAAACGAACTCTCAACTGTCGGTGCTGGTGAAGCCCGTGGAAGACCAGTGTGATAACACCTTAAGTGACACAGGCACAAGATTTGGTGGCACCATCCATGGCTAAAGAACCAGATTTTCTATAAAAAATAATGAAATGAGAGTAACCCGTTCTTAGTGTATTCTGTTACACTCAGGATAAGATTCTCGCCTTTTTCTGTAATAAAAAAAATTGCCAATTTAACAAACAGATTTGTCCAGATGTTGATGATGCAAACTCGGAAGGATCATACTGTGCAATGAAAGAAAAGTTGGGATCGACACGTTTGATCTTATGTCTGGTAAAGTTACCATCAAGGTCACTTATTCCATCAATTCAATGCAGCATTAGCTGTATTAGTTTATGGAAAGATGACATATCCTCATGAAGACCCTAGATGAATTCATCAACAGGATCTTCCCGTATAAACCGTTCCTGCGTCCGTTAATAGGATGTTTCCTGTTAGAGCGTCACTACTTGCGGCGGAGGTCGAGGTGACGGCAGGTCGAACCCTCCCTCAAGCGAGTTGAACCAAGGAACACCGTTTTAGCCTCCTGGTGGGTGTGTTCGCGACGTTAAACCTAATTATCACCATCATGTCTGTTAGTAAACCACTACGGAGACAAAGGTATCAGCTGATCTTTCAAGGACAGAAATGCGTACAGCATCTGTCAAAAGAACTCTGCACTGGTCTCCCAAGCAGGTGAGGATGAGAATAATTATGCATATTAATGATCATATATATAATACAATTGAGTAAAAAGTATTTTTTTTTTTTGTAAATACTATGTACATTGGGGACTATATCAAATTTAATTGGTTATTCTCTGAAAATTACACTCTGACGCAGAAATTATAGGCTTTGGTTTGTCAAGGAAGCCTGTGTTAGGAGGTTTGAACGTACGAGATAGACCAACAAAAACGCCGGAGAACAATATCATTTGTTAAAATTTGGGTCATTAATCAATGAAATCTATTCTATGTTATTTACTTTTTCCTGAACATATCTCTACATTTCACTTCCGTGGTTATTCCAGTGTATCAAAAATAAATATATATAAAATCTAAGTCTCATAAAAGAACATCTCAAGGTTTTGTAGTAATCATTTACTTATTTGTCTATTCAACTATTCATATATTTATTTATTCGGGTATATATTCGTTTATCTATTTATTCATTTATTCATTATTATTTGTTTTTTGATAGGCGGATGACAACCATATATGCCTGCTGTACTGATAGAAATGGGCCATATTTACACAGCGTTGAAAAATACATCATATTCAAGACCATTAACACAATGATAACACAGGCCTCCGTTTTTATTTTATTTTTGTCATTTTTTAACTAAATTTTAGTAACTGTTTATGCTGAATTAAAAAATGATAATGGTTTTAATGAATCAGCTCAGATTACTGAATTACACTGAAGGTTGTTAAAACAATGTTTTCATTCAAAATGCTGATTTTTTTTTATAATGACTTAGTATCAAATTTATAAGAAAAGGTTAATAATGACTGAATGTTATAATATTGTTTTATTGAAATTGAAAATATGCAAGAATATACATCAATGTGGAAGAAAATACTTTTTCAATTATTTTCTGTGTTTTTCACCAGGCAAGTCACGTGTTTATGTCCCATCGTCCTTGATACTTTTCTTCCATAGTACGAATATCTTGTTGAAACCTTTTAAACCTGCTTGAAACCTTGTTGAAACCTTGATGAAACCTGCCTCTTTGTAGTTTCCATAGTTATAAGGAAAATAATCCAGCTGTGATCTTTGAAAATGCGTTTTAACCAACATACGTGCTCTCAGAGAACTCTGCGTCAGTTCTTGAGCAATGAACACGTATTCTGAACTTCTTTTATTTACAAGGAAATTGTTCCCAACTGATCTGAAAGCTTGTCATGTATTCCTCTTTGTTTCACTCATTACTCTATTGAACTGTTCATTCTTCATTAGGCATCTAATCTGGTGGTCATCGAAAAAACCTGCAATAAATCTTGTATCACTGACTTGTGGAAATGCCTGCCTTATGGAAGAAGATGCTGGCTTTCCTTTACTGATGGCCTTGACAAAATTCTTTATCAATCGTAGTGATTGTCATTTGCTTGGCTGTCCCACAGACAGGGAAAACCTCCTTGCATTCCTAATATTAGGGACACAACTTCAAGAGAAATATTGTCAATATCATGAAATATAAGATAAAGGAGATAACTGAAATATATAAGATCAAATTACACTGTGAAAACATATAAAATGACATTGTCTCTTTTACCTATAAATCTCCACAAACCTTTTCAATTATGGTGACTATTTCAGAGCACTGAGTAAGATTTTCATATTTTCATAACTCTCAGTTAATTACACTGAATGTGCAACAGGAACAGATACAATTATATTGCCAATGTTTAAAAGAACAGCTTTTAAATTTTGACTCGACGAGTCTTCGTTCCACTGGACTATGAAACCCAAGGCTTCAACTACTCCTCCAATATCACTGCAATATACTAATGATGAGTTGTCATAAAATGAATTTTTTTTTTGAAACTCTTCATCTCCTTTGCAGACTCTTTTGATAACCCTAAACCACTAGTAAGTCCCGCGTGTTTTTATAAATGTATATGCCAAAACATATATTTTCAAAATACATCAATGAGAGTATTGACTCTGAATTATAGTTATTATTTTCAAAATATGAGCTTACATTGTAGGTTAGTCATGTAGAAATAACAATCTGTCACGTGATTCGTCCATTCTCTCCACACTATGAGAACACCAAAAGGTAGGGATTTCATCTTGCCCTTACTCCAACGTCTTAAACTTTCAACACATGTTATACAACATGTATGAGGAGCAGACCTTTCATCTTGATCTCCAACTCGGATTCCAAAATAGGTGTGGTAACATGATTTTACAGATTGAGTAATTTTCGAATGTTGATCAGGCACTCTTACATTGACACAAATATAGCAAAACCTGTTTGGATATCTTTTGCATCTCCTTCTGTTCATTGTCAAATCCCTGCAATAAAATTAGTGAATATATAAAACACACACATACTCACATGTACACACATAGATAAGCGCGCGCGCGCGCGCGTGTGTGTGTGTGTGTGTGTGTGTGTGTGTGTGTGTGCATGTGAGTGTGTATGGACTTATAAAGCTCCAAACCTCCCATTCCTACACTGTCTGGACGAGCACTGATCATCTGCTGAAATAATGAAAAATATGACAACACTGCCATACAATTCGGTGCCTGAGATCCTTGAATGTATATATAAGCCTTTCTATATTAACTACCTTCATTCCCTGTATTACGTAATTAAATAATGAATTTGTGTAACCTTTTTTCAGAAAACGTCTTCGTTATTTGTGTAAAAGTAAGTGATAATAAAAAAACATTAAAAAATGCAAAAACAGATAACATAAAAACCAGAGCTGATAAAAGAAAACGAATTTCAGATTTGAATTCAGCGCGCTAAATTTACTTGGAATCAGTAAAAAAAAAAAAAAAAAAAAAAAAAAATAGACCAATGTATCCAGTTTCATCCTACCTCAGGACAAGCAAATTTATGCAATCACGAAGGATTTTCTTTGACGGCAATAACCAGCACTTCCATCCTTCAAAACAATATTGCTCCTAACAGGTGGAGTCATAGTGGTAGGAAAGGAGAGAGCCAAAGAAGTTTCTAGAGCGGAGTGAATATCAAAACTTAAAAGTAATCAGCTCCCTATTTCTTTTTCTATTTCTAAGTTAAAAATAGTCTCTAATCATAGAAAAAGGTTGCAAGACTCAGTTTCGGATAATACTAAATTTTCTGAAATACTGACCGCCTCTGAGCTACATAAAACCACCTGTCTTTCTTAGGAGCATTGTCTATAATCTATGTTACCGGGTCGAATGGACTAGGTAGGATCCTGTGAAAGGGAATGAAAAAATAAACAAAGAGGAATTTTGACTAATTATTGCAAGATTATTTCGTTGTGATCACTGTTATATTATCTTATCATATCTAACAATGGTTCATTCGAATATGTTTATTTTTTGGGGGTGGGTGGGCAAGTGTTAAAAGAAGTAAGTAGGATATTGATAATGAAAAAAAATATTAATTGTTTGTGAAAAGTGTTACGAGATTTTCAAAAAGTTCGGAAAATATTTTCAACGAGAAAAGTAATTTAGAGATATGGAGAGAACAAAGAAAAAGAGGGGGGGAGGGAGAAATTTTAAAGTTAGGAGAGGACATTAAAGTGGTGTGTAATGGTGATGACGTAGTAACATAAGGTGAAAATGGAATGAAGAGGAAATAAAAAGGACATTTGGTGTGATGAAGGTATGGGGAGGCTTCTGCAGTACCCCTGCTGCTACTATGGAGGCCCATGGCAATATGAAAGAGAGAGGGGAGGTTGTTGAAGAAGAAGGTCGTTGAGGACAACAAGTGAACGAGAAAGACATCAAGGCTTTATTGAGTCATAAAAACAAGTCTTTTTCTGCCTGATGCCAGACGATTCTAATCAACTCGTGAAGTCCCCCTCTCCTCATTAAAGGGTATTTTGATCCGATTATCAAAAAGTTTTTATTCAGGTATTTCTTATGGTATGGGTTAGGTTAGGTTAGGTTATGTTAGGTTAGGTTAGGTTAGGTTAGGCTAGGTTAGGTTAGGTTAGGTTAGGTTAGGTTAGGTTAGGTTAGGTTAGGTTAGGTTAGGTTAGGTTAGGTTAGGTTAGGTTAGGTTAGGTTAGGTTAGGTTAGGTTAGGTTAGGTTAGGTTAGGTTAGGTTAGGTTAGGTTAGGTTAGGTTGGGATAGGTTAGGTTAGGTTAGGTTAAGTTAGCCTAGGTTAGGTTAGGCTAGGTTAGGTTAGGTTAGGTTAGGTTAGGTTAGGTTAGGTTAGGTTAGGTTAGGTTAGGTTAGGTTAGGTTAGGTTAGGTCAGACAAGTTTATTCCACCTGATCCTATAGGTTGCCCTCTACCGACTGACAACTTACGAATAGTAAATAGACACTGAAGGTATAGGAACAAAAGAAGTTTAAGTGACTTAGAAAAAGGACGAAAACAGTATTGATGTATACGAGGAATGGTAAGGAATTAAGAAAAGAAATATATATTTGATATAGATACGAAAGACTTGGGGAATCTTTGGGATAAAAAGGAGAAATAAGAATTATCTGAAAGGATCCGAAAGAGATTCCAAATCGGCTGCTGGAGGGTGGAACAGTATTGTATAGTAATTGTAAATTTATTCCCCAAAATTGATACAAAGGATTACAAAGGTGGAGCATGCCGACAGGAGACCTTTTGGTCCATATCTAGGTCGTAAGCGAAAAAAAAAATAATAATAAAATAATAAATAAAAACTATAATAATGTCAATAACAAATAAAATACATAAATAAATGCATAGGTATAGTTAAATAATAAACAAACAGGCAAATAATAAATAACAAAGTATAATGATGTATACATTATATGCCGATACAGCATAAGAAGCTCCTCAAATATGTACATAATGTTGATTGGCTTCAAACTGAAAATGCACATTGCAAATATGATGATATGGTTTAACGTCACAAACTCCCCCTATCGGAAGGCTAGGACGGTGCCCCTCACAGAGGACTTTGTAGCGTGGAATTTAATAAACCATGTCCTTGGTTCAACTTCGCCGGTGGCAGGATTCGAACCGCCATCCCCTCGACCTTCGCCGCAAGTAACGACGCCCTAACCCGCTCAGCCAGCGAGCTTCCTACATTGCAAATATAAAGCAAATAATCAAAATATGATTTATGTTACTAAAACATTATTCAATCTTTCAATTTTGTTTCACTAATCCGTAGAACTCTGCAGGGAGTGAAAGAAGAGAAAGTGGTATGGTATGTTGCTGAATGCAAGAAGATTCCAAAAGAACTAAAAAAAGAAAAATAATAATAATAATAATAAAAAGATAAAAAAAATCAAACAAAAATAAATAATAAATAAATAAATGAATAAATAAAGAGCCAGAAGGAGCTTTAACTCGTAAAAGTGACGATCCCGAACCGAATAGAATTGTCGGGCCTTTACCAGAATAGCATATCTGAAACCCTTTCATGTAGTGAAAGGGGAACCCTAATACTGAAAAAGGGGAAGCGTATATTAGAGGTGCAGCGGACTTGATGTTGAGGTTATGTGAAGTCACAACAAATAAATTAACAAACTCTCCCACTGGAATTCGAATCCTTGGCTGTGCGACTGTTTACCACAAAGCAAGGACGCTACCGTTGCGTCACGCTGATCGTCTTAAATGGCACGATCTGGAACTTGTCCTGACCATTTTCCGGCGACATTCGCATGGTACAGTACGTAATCTTAATTTCATTGAGTCTTTATTATTCAGGGGAGCCATTCGACATGTGTGTAATGTTTCGACAAATAAATTAACAAACTCTGCCAACGGGACTTGAACTTCACAACTCGCAATTTCACAACCAAGGGTTCGAGTCTCGGTGACAGAGCTTGTTAATCCATGTTAAGGTTAATTGTTAAAGAGATGGACGAAGTGATTGAGTAGAGAAGAGAAATAAGGGAAGAAAAAATGTATCTGGAGAAGGTTTTTGAGGTGATTCATAGGAATCATTAAGCTATGCATGTATACTAAAAACCCGCTGTTAATTAGATTTAAGAAAAGAAAGGAAATCACGATTTCCGTATTTTTCGATCACTGGCTGTGATCCTCTTCAGCGGAATACGGTCAAAGCCAGTGATCGAAATATGCGGAAATCGCTATTTCCTTTCTTTTCCTAAATCCAATTAACAGTGGGTTTTAGTGTATTTACTAATGTGTTACGAAATTACTTTGGCAGTGCTATGCATGTATATGATAGATATGCACAGATATCAATCGAAAATCCATGTGAACAAGTTGCATAAACACAACAAAGGAAACATGGACTGCCGTGTTTATTCAGATATCAATCGGACAAGGGAAAATAAAATAAAAATAGTAAATAGCAAGAAAGGGCAGAAAAGTTCGGTACAATGGGAAAGAAGCTAACAGAGAGGTGGAAAAGGAATTTATGGTTTATACAGATCATGAAAATTGTCCTAAACTTGAAATATAAAAGGAAACCCTGAGAATAAGGACACAGAAATAATTCTAAGGACTACAAAAGGAGTGGAAGAATGGATGGAGGAGATGCCAGATGGGAAAGGAGAGATGAGTGAAGTAATGAAATGTAGAAAAGGGTAGATAGATTGTAGAAGGGAAGGAAGAGGAGAAGAAGAAGGAAGAGGAAAAGGAGGATAAGGAGGAAAAGGGGGAAGAGGAAGGACGTTTAGAAAAAGATCAGGAGAAGGAAGATAAGGAAGAGGAGATGCAGAGGAAGGAAGGAAAAGAGAAAGAGGAGAAGAGTAAAAGATAGAAGAGTAGGAAGAGGAGGAGATGAAGGTGGTGGTAATTTAACTGGATGCAATTTAAGTAGTCGTGAAACTGCACAGCGAGCGTGTACAGGACACAGAAATTTTGCTTGCCTACCGCAAGACAGAGCCCAGTCACGTTGTCTTCTCTTCTTGTCTCGCCACACGAAAACACAAAGAAAAGTTGAAACGCACACATGCAGTGGTATCGTTCGCGATCGTTCATTCAACTGTCTGAGTTCGATTCCCGCCCAGGGTTGAAATAATCTTAGCATCGATGCACTGTAAGCCACCACTCTAACTCTCGTGGACAAGGGGTTGAGAATGTGTGTAAAATCAACATTACTCATAGAATGGCCATATATGAGCTCTAAGTTCTCATTCGGGAGGGTAATAACCGTCAACCACGAGTCCAGCACGTGATCAAAGACTACAGTGAATCACACAAATGCGCACGCGCATATACATATGATTATCATTACAGCAATAAATCAAGTGGTTATAAGATAACATGTATGTATCTATATGTACTCCAATGACATTTTACCTTTAACAAGGTTGGGTGGCAGAGTGAAAGGATGCGTTGACTACAGAAACCATGGGAGAACTATACAGGGAGGGGGATCCCCAGTCCCATCACTCTGCCCACTCTCGACACTGACATTGGCAGAGGCAACAGCAATGTCACTGTCAGGGTCAGCCTGTGCAAGTGTTAGTATCAGGACCGGTATCAATGGTAACGCCTGTGTCAGTGGTGGTACTTTGAATGTTGGTGTGAATGAATGTGCATGTGAATATGAATGTACTTGTAAATGTGAGTGCAAACATAAAAATAGGAAAACGAAAGTGAAAGAGGATGGAGGTGAAGGAGAAAGAGGAGAAAAAGAAATAGGAGGAGGACGACGAGGAGAAGGAGGAGGAATAGGAGGAGGAGTAGGAGGAGGAGGTGGAGGAGACGAAGGAGGCGAGAGAAAAGAAAAAATGAAAGGAAAGGAAAGGAGAAGGAACCGAGGCATTAAATGGAAAATAAAATAGTGAAATAGTGAAAGGAAAAGAAAACAAATAGGAATGAAGCAAGACAGGTAATAGAGGAAAAGGAGAATAGAAAGAAAAAGGAAAAGGAAAAGAAAAAGGAAATGAAAGAAAAAAGAATGTGGGTGAAATAGCAATGAAAAATAAACAAAGGAGAATAGATGGGAGAATAAAGGGAGAGCGAAAGTGAAAATAGAAATTAAAGTAAAAGATAATTAAAAGGAAATAGAAAATGTTTAAAACGTGCCAGGGACGAGAAGCTATTGAGAACTCTTTTCTGGTTATGTTAGAATTATTTAATTCCTTTTTGTGGAAGACCCAGCTGGAAAGATTTAGCAAAGAAACTCTTTGTGTATTCTGTTTTAATATTGTTTGAATTACGTTTATAAAGTAATTAATTCCTTCAAATAGGTTGCTATCATTTACAGTGGGAGTAGTCGCAGATATGATAATATGAACATTTTGTTTACGAATAAGTACATTTAGGGGTAAACGTATGAATTTTCTAGATGTAAAAAATCGTATGGTAATAAAATTTGCAAGTAAGTTATTCACTGTCAAAATCAAATCAATTTGAAAGGAGAGTGAGGAACATAATTGAAAAAAAAGGAAAGAGAAAAGGTCATTTGAAAATATGACAACTGATAAAATGAACTCTTATATTATATAGAAAATGATAAACAGTTAAAAATACTCGCATGTAATTATTCCATAATCATTATAAAAAAAAATCACAACAATTTGTGTGAAGAATGAAGAAAAAAAAAAGCATCGAAAAAGAGTAAAAGAAAATAAAGTTACTTGAATCCATACTGAACACAGTCGCCCCAGCTTTGTCCTGGTAGACGTAATGGCGACAATTCGCAAGGGAAGTTGTTAGGCGGTGAAAGATGCTCGCCAAGTCAAGACCCAACTTTACTCATATTTTTGCCCCGAAGATGCATAGCGTCTTCGCCTCGAGCTCTTAATGGCGATAAGGGTTATATTAGTTCTTTGTAACTGGATTATTTCAGACAAACTATGTCTCGAGTAGGGCTTATTTTGATAGCTCTGCAAAGAGTTGATGTTCATTGGGGATGCGGAGTATGTCTTCCTTTGCAGATTATTGAATCAAACAGACGCACTCAAGAGCTCTTCTTAACTGAGATATGTTCGCACTTGCCAAGGAGGTTCTC
>NC_134777.1:20519635-20522135 GCF_046742065.1 Oratosquilla oratoria | reverse complement strand
TCCATACTACTGTGTCTAGAAAGGCCAGATGGTTATCTTTCTCACGTTCCATTGTGAATTGGATGTCACGTACTATCTTGTTTAACTCTTGTAACTTAACATCCAAATCAGTATCTGCGGGTGCGACGACGAGTACATCATCCACATACCGCATCCAGGTGGAGTCTTGGCCCATTATTTCTATGAAATTGTCTTTCTCTAGTACCTCCATGTACAGAGAGGCTAACACGGCACTGAGAGGACTTCCCATAGCAAGCCCACGACACTGAATATATTCTTCGTTGTTGAAGATTAGAGGACCAAATTTTATACAAAGGGAAATTAGTTTTAGATCATCCTTCTTACCTACAGGCAAATCCTCGTCTTTTACGTCCTTGACTACCTCCTCAGCAGCTTTTAATGCCCCGTCAATAGAAACATTCGTAAAAAGGCTGGTTATATCATACGAAACCATGGTCTTATCTGATAGATCTACGTCCTTCAACCTGTCGATCAGGTCACTTGAGTTTTTAAGGTGGGCTTTGCTCAATGATCCTAATCTGGCAGACAAGGGTTTGGCCAAGTATCGGGCCAATTTGTGTGGGGCACTGCGGATCCCGGATATGATAGGCCTCATGGGAATGTTGGGTTTGTGCGTTTTTGGTAGTCCACGCATACTGGGTGGTCTAGGATTTTCTTCCAGTAACCCCACTAATTTCTTGCCTCTGTTTGATTTCATGAGTATACTCCTAGCTTCTTTCTTGAATTTTTCCCCTTCCCTTGTCGCGTAACCTATGGGTTTCTTAACATATGTTGTAGTGTCGCTTAGGAGCTCTAACATTTTATCGTGGTAGTCGACTTTATTCAAGATGACGATTCCTCCCCCCTTATCAGCACTCGTGATAACCAGATTTTCATTATTTCCTAAGTCTTCTAAGGCAACTCTATATCTTCTCGGTAGGGCGTAATTGTTTGATGTCGCTAGCGCATGAAAACATGTAATAATGCCTTGTTTGAAGCCTTTTTCTATGTCACTGTCCTCCCATCTCTAGGTTTCAAGTTTGATATCGGTGTTAGCAAAAATAGTTTTACGGATTATGTGACTAAAAACTACAGATGGGAGGACAGTGACATAGAAAAAGGCTTCAAACAAGGCATTATTACATGTTTTCATGCGCTAGCGACATCAAACAATTACGCCCTACCGAGAAGATATAGAGTTGCCTTAGAAGACTTAGGAAATAATGAAAATCTGGTTATCACGCGTGCTGATAAGGGGGAAGGAATCGTCATCTTGAATAAAGTCGACTACCACGATAAAATGTTAGAGCTCCTAAGCGACACTACAACATATGTTAAGAAACCCATAGGTTACGCGACAAGGGAAGGGGAAAAATTCAAGAAAGAAGCTAGGAGTATACTCATGAAATCAAACAGAGGCAAGAAATTAGTGGGGTTACTGGAAGAAAATCCTAGACCACCCAGTATGCGTGGACTACCAAAAACGCACAAACCCAACATTCCCATGAGGCCTATCATATCCGGGATCCGCAGTGCCCCACACAAATTGGCCCGATACTTGGCCAAACCCTTGTCTGCCAGATTAGGATCATTGAGCAAAGCCCACCTTAAAAACTCAAGTGACCTGATCGACAGGTTGAAGGACGTAGATCTATCAGATAAGACCATGGTTTCGTATGATATAACCAGCCTTTTTACGAATGTTTCTATTGACGGGGCATTAAAAGCTGCTGAGGAGGTAGTCAAGGACGTAAAAGACGAGGATTTGCCTGTAGGTAAGAAGGATGATGTAAAACTAATTTCCCTTTGTATAAAATTTGGTCCTCTAATCTTCAACAACGAAGAATATATTCAGTGTCGTGGGCTTGCTATGGGAAGTCCTCTCAGTGCCGTGTTAGCCTCTCTGTACATGGAGGTACTAGAGAAAGACAATTTCATAGAAATAATGGGCCAAGACTCCACCTGGATGCGGTATGTGGATGATGTACTCGTCGTCGCACCCGCAGATACTGATTTGGATGTTAAGTTACAAGAGTTAAACAAGATAGTACGTGACATCCAATTCACAATGGAACGTGAGAAAGATAACCATCTGGCCTTTCTAGACACAGTAGTATGGAGACGTGGTAACAAGACAGCATTTTCAGTCCACAGAAAATGCACAAACAAAAACGACATCGTGCATTTCTTCTCCGCACACCACAACAAAATAAAAAGTGGAATCGTTATAGGCTTTTTCCTGAGAGCATTTAGGATATGTAGTGAGGAATTTCTCCAGGAGGAAATTAATTGCATTTTTAATATTTTCAAAAAATTATATTACCCAGCAGGCTTTTTATATAGAAATAAGGAAAAGGCGTTACAAATAAGAAATAGGGGTGTCAAAGGAAAAGAGGCTAATGATGAGAACCGTGGGTATCTGTCCGTTCCCAACTCCAAGTGCTCAAACGTCATGGAACAAAGTCTCACCAAGGCAGGCCTGAAACTGGCATTCAGCACG
>NC_134777.1:20509635-20514635 GCF_046742065.1 Oratosquilla oratoria | reverse complement strand
AAGAAAACGTGTAGTGAATACTGGTTAGGAAGTGGAATATGATAATTGGCGTATGAAGGGAAGGAAAAAATTGGTATCTTTATCTCTTTGACTCAGCAACGTTCTTTGCAAATTTGTCTGGCTAACGCAGCGCTGTTTTACTTAGCTGAAGGACTGACCCCAAAGAATGTGTTTGTTCCCATTTCCGATGCACTCTTCGAATGATACATTCATCCTGGTTTCCGCCCTCAGATTATAATCAGCAGACGAAACCCTTTCCACTGTCCTCGTTTTGCCTCATCTATTCAACATCCACACTGCCGATTCAAGTCAGCTATCGAACACCCTTTCCACAGTCAAAGAACCTACGACCATTTCGATTACAGGCTATAAATACACGCAATAAGGAAAAAAAAAGGAGAAGGAAGAGGAGGAGGAGAAGTGGCCTGCATACCAGACAATAATCCGCTGACAAAAAGAAATCCCAGACCATTCGAATCCCTGTTGCCAAGGTGATCCGGTCCTTGCGTGAGATCTCCGCTCGTGACGAATTGGAAATGTGTTCACACTTTGGCAAAGCGCTGAGTTTTCGTGGAAGAAAAGGCGGGACAAAGACCAGGAGGAGTTCCATTACATTATGTGATACCTATTCCAAAATTAGGATCATTCAGGGATTTTAAGGTGCCTACTCAAAAATCTGAAGACAAAACATATATATATATATATATATATATATATATATATATATATGTATATATATATATATGTATATATATATATATATATATATATAGCTATATGTATGAGTATACATGTCTGTATATATGTGTAAGCGTATACACATATATTTGTACATACAAACATACATACATACATACATACATACATACATACATACATACATACATACATACATACATACATACATACATACATACATACATACACACAATATACACAAATACACATTCACATATACATATAAATTTGTGTGTGTGCATGTGTCTGTGTGTGTGTGTGTGTGTGTGTGTGTGTGTGTGTGTGTGTGTGTGTGTGTGTGTGTGTGTGTGTGTGTGTGTGTGTGTGTGTGTGTGTGTGTGTGTGTGTGTGTGTGTGTGTGTGTGTGTGTGTGTGTGTGTGTGTGTGTGTGTGTGTGTGTGTGTGTGTGTGTGAGTGAGTGTATGCATGTAATTATGTATGTATATATGCATCTACATACCTATGTATTCATGTATCTATGTTTGCATGTTAGGCTTTATGTATACAGGTATACACGTAATGAATAACTTACGCTAGGAGGTCTTCAGCTGCAACTGTGACCAATGGGAAAAATACTGTGCCCAGGCCGTCGCCAACGGGACTACATAGTCTCCTTTACTTTCAAATCCTCAAATGACCCCTGGCCACTCCTACCCACCTAACAAGGTATCATGATCACACGCCTCCCAAAACTCCCTCCCACCTCCCCACCACCCTACCTGGCCATGGTGAGCTCACCTTTGCTACATTGCTGCCTATTAATAATAGCTCTATAACGTCTCCTCCAGCTCACTTCCTCCCTCTCCTTGCTTATAATAATAGTACACTAGCAGTGAAATTGACCTTCCATCTTGACCACTCTGCCCATATCAATAATGGTACTTTTTTTTATCCTGGCGACCTGTCAGGCCCACGTCACGCGAGGCGGGCGCTCACAGAAGATTGTGCGGCTGTTGCGCATAAGAATAGGGGCAACTGGAAGTGAAGCTACGGCGTTGGCATATGACGTGTAATAATTGTAAGGCGTAAGGAATGCAGCATTTGCCTAGATCGGCTCTGGAGGCCAATTGCAGTTCGCTTTTGTCGTGTCTCCTTGTACAGCTGTCTCTCTTTACGCCGTCTTTCTCTATTTCTTCCCTTTTTTTTTCCCTTTCCTTTGTTAATCTCTTACCCCCATTATCCATATCGTATATTCTTTTCCTCCTCTCTTTTACCGTCTTTTATTTCTATTATTCACTTTCTCTTCCCTTCTTATTTCTTATCACCTTTCATCTTGCATTTTCTCTTCCTCATTCACTTCAACTGGCCCTCGCCATATCTTAAAAGCTCCTACACATTTTCTCTCTTTCTATTTTCTCTGCCTGTTTGTCTGTCTGTACCTCTCTCGCTCTCTCTTTATTACATACAATATATATATATATATCTATCTATATATATATATATATCTATATATGTATACATATACATACATATATATATATATATATGTATATATATCTATCTATCTATATATATATATATATCTATATATGTATACATATACATACATATATATATATATATACATATATATATATATATATTTATATATGTATATATATGTATACATATATGCATACATATGTATATATATATGTATGCATATATATATACATATATATATATATATATATATGTATATATATATATATATATATACATATATGTATATACATATATATATATATATATATATATGAGCTGCCTAGTGTAGGCCTTATGGTCTTTTGCAGTCTCCTTTATTTCTTATGTTCTTATGTTCAAACATATGTATATATACAGTACATACATACACAAAGACACACACACACACACACACACACACACACACACACACACACACACACACACACACACACACACACACACACACACACACACACACACACACACACACACACACACACACACACACACACACACACACACACACACACACACACACACACACACGGTGGCGGATTGGTAAAGCACTGGCCTCACAAGCCGGAGAACTGGGGTTCGATTCCCCGGCCGGGCGGAGACAAGTTGGGTTTGTCTCCTTTCACGTGTAGCCCCTGTTCACCTAGCAGCGAGTAGGTACGGGACGTTAGTCAAGGAGTTGTGACCTTGCATTCCCGGTGTGTGGAGTGTGAGTGGTCTCAGACCTACCCAGAGATCTGCTAATAATGAGCTCTGAGCTCACTGCCGTAGGGTGGTGTCTGGCTGTCTCGAAAAGAGGCTGCAGCAGATCCGAGGTAAATACACACACACGACTTGATGGCGCAGTGGTAGCGATCGCGGCCGCCACTCTGGCGGTCCAGGTTCGAATCCGCCCAGGGCTAAAATAATTTCAGTATCGCTGCGCTGCGAGTCGTTACTCCAACTCTATTGGGCTTGGAGTTCGGGGTGTTTCTGCGTGTTAGGTCACAGCATTACCCATAGATCAGTCATATATAAGTTCTGAGCTCTCTTCCGAGTATGTCCCTTCGATCATGAGTCGAGCACTTGATCTAAGACCTTGGTGAATCACACACACACACACACACACACACACACACACACACACACACACACACACACACACACACACACACACACACACACACACACACACACACGCACACACAGACACACACGACTCGTGGCACAGTGGTAGAGTTCCCGGCCGCACACTACCGCGGTTCGGGTTGGAATCCCGCCCAAGCCTGAAACAATTTCAGTGTCACTGCGCTGCGAGTCGTTACTCGAACTCTTCTCAGCCTTTCCCTTACTCTGTTCTAGCTTAACCATCCCAACTTAGTTTACTCTCGACCCACTTTCCAAAACTATTTCTTATCTATTGTTCCTCCTTCTCCTTCACCTTTTCCCTTTATAGATTTCTTGCACTTCTTTGTTGTCTTCTTTCTTTTTCCTCTTCTCAATATCTTTCGTATCTCACTATTACGTTTAAACAAATTTATATACTTTTCAATGCAGAAAATGTGGCGTAATCGTAAGCGTCTGGGTCTTGCATTTTCCTTGACACATGTTCGAGTCCCGCACTTGTCTCCAATTTCTAGCAGCAACCTACCCGAAGAGTGTAAGTGCATAGGTCAGAGGTGACAACAGCATTCTCAGCTACGCGCCATCTGACACATACTACTAACCACGACATTAATCCAGTTCTATCCTCACACACAATTTGCATAGGCTCGTCATCCATCCAGTAACAAGAACAAGAGGCCATCTCCAGAATCCCCCCCTCGATCTCCTTCCTAATCCCCTGAGGTCCCTAGTGACTCCTCTGGACCCCTTGATGAACCACATGTCCCTGTGCAGCCCTCCAGACCCTAACCTGTTTCCCTGGAACCCTTGAAGTCCCTCTCGGGCGTGAAACTCTTCTGGACGGAGGCTCGGCGTCATCTCTGGCAAGATTCCCTTCCATTTCGTTAATTGTTTGTTTGCCTCCTGGCAGGAGTCTGACCTCTCTGGATCTGGATTGCGGCTCGAGGGGAAAAGGTGTGAGCTGAGGATCAGCTTTCGTGAGACATTGATATAGCTCAACAATGTGTATGAAGGCGCTCACTGACCCTTCCTCCCCCTACCACCAAGCTTGCTTACTCTCTCTCTCTCTCTCTCTCTCTCACTCTCTCTCTCTCTTTCTCTCTCTCTCTCTCTCTCTCTCTCTCTCTCTCTCTCTCTCTCTCTCTCTCTCTCTCTCTCTCTCTCTCTCTCTCTCTCTCTCTATTCTCCCTCCCTTTTTGTCTCTTCCACTCTTTGTCTCTCTCATTCTATATCTCTCTTTTTCTCTCTCCCTCTCTTACTCTCTCTCATATTCTCTATCTTACTTGCTCTCTTACTGACTCTCTTACTCTCTTTCTTACTCTCTTACTCTCTCTTACTCTCTCTCACTTTCTCTTTTTCTATCTCTTATCATCTCTCTTACTTATTTACTCTTTCTCTTACTCTTTTCCTTACGCTCTCTCTTACTCCCTCTCATATTCTCTCTTTTACTTTCTCTCTTAACCACTCTCTTACTCCCTCTCATATTCTATCTCTTGCTCTCTCTCTTACTCTCTCTTAGTCTCTCTCTTATTCTTTCTCTTAATCTCTCTCTTTCTCTCTTACTCTCTCTATCACTCCCTCTCCTACTCTTATACTCTCTCTCCTACTCGCTCTCTTACACTCTCTGTTAATCTCTCTTTTACCTTCTCTCTTACTCTCCCTCTTTCTCTCTTACTCTCTCTCCTACTCTCTTACTC
>NC_134777.1:20502135-20504635 GCF_046742065.1 Oratosquilla oratoria | reverse complement strand
CTCTCTCTCTCTCTCTCTCTCTCTCTCTCTCTCTCTCTCTCTCTCTCTCTCTCTCTCTCTCTCTTTCCTTACTCTTTTATTTCTCGACTTCTTTTCTATTCTCTTCTTCACCTTCATCCTATTTTTCTTTTTCTTTTTTTACTTATTTCTCGTCTTCTTATTCTTCATCTTCTTTCATTTCCTCTTTCTTTTTCCTCTACCCTCCCTTGCCACCTCCCTTTTTTCCTATTTTCTTTTTTTTTTCCATTATTCCTCCCTTTACATTCCCTCCACCCATTTCTCTATAATATTTGTCTAATTTTACTTCTTCTCCTTCTCCTACTTCTTTACTTTCATTTTGTCATTTACTATTTTCTTTTTCCTTTTCTCTTTACCCTTTCCTATTTCCCTTTCCTTACACTTCTCCCTCCATCCTTTATCCTTTACCGTTTCTCTCTTCTTGTTCTTATTTTCCTTTTATCTAGACAATTTTACTATGCTACAGAAAAAAGTACCCACATCCAGTGGGCTAAGGGTACGGCACCTACAACTGGTCTCTCCCACTGCTCTTTTTTCCGAATCCCTTTCGTGGTGAGTTCATCACTAACCAACCCCCAATCGATTGCGGGGTTCCGCTTGCTCAGTCACAGGTCACATCTGAGGAGGATCATCTATGTGCGTCTCAATGAGCACTTCCTGTCGGTCCCGTCCACACCCGGGGAGTTGACCAGGGTAAGCCAGACAGCCCGACCGTGGTGTAGTCTTCCCAGCACCGTCGGCCTCTTAGCTATCCAGGTCTTACCTTTCCCGATAACCATATCCATCTTCTTCATCTGTTTGTCTATATCTCCATATTTATTTTCTTTTTATCATTGTCACTTTCTTTTTGGCCCCTTCCATCTTTCTCTAATTCCTCTGAATTATATTCGTTTATTTACTAATTTTCCCTTTTCATTCTATCTCTCTATCTATCTATTTATATATCTATATATCTATCAATCTATCCATCTATCTATCTATCTATCTATCTATCTATCTATCTATCTATCTATCTATCTATCTATCTATCTATCTATCTATCTATCTATCTATCTATCTACCTATCTATCTATCTATCTATCTATCTATCTATCTATCTATCTATCTATCTATCTATCTATCTATCTATCTATCTATCTATCTATCTATCTATCTATCTATCTACCTATCTATTTATGTATATATCTGTCTATCTATCTATCTATCTATCTATCTATCTATCTATCTATCTATCTATCTATCTATCTATCTATCTATCTATCTATCTATCTATCTATCTATCTATCTATCTATCTACCTATCTATCTATCTATCTATTTATCTATCTATCTATCTATCTATCTATCTATCTATCTATCTATCTATCTATCTATCTATCTATCTATCTATCTATCTATCTATCTATCTATATATATCTATCTATCTATCTATATATTTATCTATCTGTCTATCTATTTATCTATCTCCTCTCTCTCTCCACTCACTCTCTCTCCACTCACTCTCTCCTCTCCCTCTCTCTCCTCTCCCTTCCTCCTCTCTCTCTCCCTCCTCTCTCTCTCTCTCTCCTCTCTCTCTCTCTCTCTCTCTCTCTCTCTCTCTCTCTCTCTCTCTCTCTCTATATATATATATATATATATATATATATATATCTTTCTCTCTATCTATCTATCTATCTCTCTCTCTCTCGTTGTTTGCATTTCATTTTCTTTCTCCCAGTATTCTTTCTTTTGCATTTTTAAACGTCTTTTCAAATTGTTCCTCTTTTATTGTTCACTTACTGAATCATACATTTATTCATTTATTCAACGGCCTGTGCATTTACTCACTGGCTGAATAGTTCACTAATTTTTTCACTTAATCAATCAACTACCCGATCACTTAACCGTTCAATCGCTCAAACATTCATTTATTCAACGGCTTGTCCATTTACTCACTGACTGAATAGTTCACTAATTTTTTCACTTAATCAATCAATTACCCGATCACTTCACCGTTCAATCGCTCAAACATTTAATCAATAAATCACTCAAAACCTTAAGGCCTCAATCACTCCGTCACTTAATCACTCAATTACTCAATCGCTTAATCTCACAATCAATCATTTGAACACTCAATAATTCATTCACTTAGTGACACTATCATTCAATTACTCATACTGAAGTTATCATTTCTCTTACTTTGGTGTATTAATTTTCTCTGTCTTTTACTTCATTGTTGGAAAATTGACTCCCTCCTCTTCCTCTCTCTCTCTCTCTCTCTCTCTCTCTCTCTCTCTCTCTCTCTCTCTCTCTCTCTCTCTCTCTCTCTCTCTCTCTCTCTCTCTCTCTCTCTCTCTCTCTTCTTTGCCAATAACCTCCCCAAAAGTTTCATTTTATTTACCCATTTTACCCTTCTACTTTCCTTTATTCTCTTTTTCTGCCTCACGTCCTCCTTCCCTCTTGTTTTTTATTTTACATTACACTTTCCCTCTTTTATTTTTCTT
>NC_134777.1:20487135-20497135 GCF_046742065.1 Oratosquilla oratoria | reverse complement strand
TGTCTGTCTGTCTGTCTGTCTGTCTGTCTGTCCGTCCGTCCGTCCGTCCGTCCGTCCGTCCGTCCGTCCGTCCGTCCGTCCGTCCGTCCGTCCGTCCGTCTGTCTGTCTGTCTGTCTGTCTGTCTGTCTGTCTGTCTGTCTGTCTGTCTGTCTGTCTGTCTGTCTGTCTGTCTGTCTGTCTGTCTGTCTGTCTGTTTACATTTCTGTCTTTTCTTCCTACTTGATCCTTTATTCTACCCGACGTGTCGAGCTGCTCTTCCCCGCCCTTGTGTGCTGGCGGCGAGGTCGTCTCATCCAATATCCAGGTCGCTTCTTTTGAATGGATTTCCTTCCTTATCCATTTTGTGCCTTCCTGATTTTTCTCTAATATTGGATTGTTAGGGTCTTTTGTTCATCTCAGTTTTTTTTTTCTTTCTTCTGAGTTTTCGACACTCCACGAATTTTCAAGACACACCGGCACCTGAGATAATATAACGTCTTCCACCCCAAAATCGATATGGTCCTATGTGAGATGTATGTTAGACAAATATAGATTGCCACGTCCTATAGATGTTATATGTCATCTCTTTGAAATATGAAAATATAAAGATTGGTGTAATTATAGCCCCTTTGTACCTCATTGGGTCCCATCGCCTGTGGATTTCAAGCCACAAGAAACGACGACATGACGTAACCAGTCCACCCAAGAAGTGCTTGTAGCCTCTGCATTCAAATGAAGATGTAACGTAATAGGCTTATCGCCCGTATATTAGGTGTATCTTTCATATGTTTTGTTTAAATTTGTCCTTGGTATTGTCAACTCAGTCTATTTATTATTGTGAGAATAGACATTTGAATGAAAAAGAAAAAAAAAGTGTCTCAAATGTGATAAATAAACGGGATCAAAGAATAAAGTCGTCACTGAAGAGCATCCAAGGTAATTCCATTTAAAGGGTCACTCGTAAGAAAAATAGGATAGGGTGAAATAACATTGAATAAAATATAATAAAATCGATAAGCTAGGTAAAAGAAAATAATCCTTTATATAATTTTTACACCAAATCAAACGGTAGTCAAAAAACAAATATGACTCAAGACCTTTTTAAGCTTCTAGAATTATAGAGCCAGTAAAGTGGAATCAAACCGACATCTCCTCCACTTCAAAAAAGTCTTAAAGAAATCTTACACCAAGTTCTCCAACCAACCTCAGAGGAAATTAAAAAAAAAAAAAAAAAAAAAAATCTTTAGTACACGACAGCAAACAAAAGAATTTTTTTCGTCTACTGAGTGTTAGTTGAAAAGATACCACCTTATAAATTAGTCAGCTCAATAAAAACAATGGGTGTTAAAGAATTTTAAATTAACTGGATTGAGGGTAAAAAAAATTTGGTCAAAACCCTCACCAGATTTGATGGCTTGTTTATGAAGGGGGTTAGCAAATATATATATATATATATATATATGTTTATATATATATATATATATATATATATATATATATTATATATATATATATATATTTATATATATATATATATGTGTGTGTGTGTGTGTGTGTGTGTGTGTGTGTGTGTGTGTGTGTGTGTGTGTGTGTGTGTGTGTGTGTGTGTGTGTGTGTGTGTGTGTGTGTGTGTGTGTGTGTGTGTGTGTGTGTGTGTGTGTGTGTGTGTGTGTGTGTGTGTGTGTGTGTGTGTGTGTGTGTGTGTGTGTATGTGTGTAAATTTAATAAAAACAAGCGACTAACCACCTCTCCTACATCTGCTATTTGGTTTATCCGACGTAACCTGCGCTGTTGAACCTCTTCCCTAACTTCCTCCTTTCTACCTTTAGCTCAATATACATTTTCAACTTATTTTTCTTTATTCATTTTCTAATTTATCTTTTTCTCATTAATATCCATTTTTTTTTCATTCGTCCTTTCTTGTAATGCTATATCCTCTCCTTTACCACTCTTCTCCTCTCACTACTTCTCTCTTCTCTTATTTCGTCCCAGATCTTCCCGCTCATCAAATTTCCTCCCCTCAATACCACACACCCTTTCCCATACGTACCCCAGATACCCCCACCTTCCTCTACATTCCCCCACCCCACCTCCCCCTTCCCCGCGTCGCAGCTTCCTACTCTTCACGGTCGGTTCCCCACTAAATATACCGCCACAATTCCCTTTCCTCCTTTCCTCCCTCCCTCCCTTCCTCCCTTCCTCCTCTCCCCCCCCCACGCCCTAACGCTCCTTTTCACTTCACTTCCAATTCACTTCAGTCCACTCCAGAACACTTCATTTCACTGCAATCCACTTCATACTCATCACCTTCATCTCACCTTACATAACCTCGCTTCATTTTATGTCATTTCACTTATACCATATACCGTTGTGTTTACTCGTTTCATTACAAAAGTCATTTCACTTTCACATTTTACACACTTTCTTTAATTCCTGATTCTATTTCATTTTTTCATATCATTTGGTCGTATCTCCTCTCCTTTTCCACTACTTTCCACTTAATCAGCATCTTCTCCAGTTCATCTTCCTTCTCCATCTCCATTCAATCGCCTCCGTAGTATTTTTGGTTACAGACCTTTCCTATGTTTTCTTTAATTGTGTTTCTTTCTCTAATTACTTTCCTTTCCCCTTTTATCACTTTATGTGTCGTCCACCATTTTTGTTCTGTTTCCTTTTTTTCGTGTCCTTATTTTTTTCCCTTTTTCATAACCTTTATTTTTTTTTGTTCTTCATTTTTTAACCTTTATACTGTATATATATAAATATATATATATAAATATGTATGTATATATATATTTTATATATATACATATATATATATATACATATATATATACATATATATATATACATATATATATACATATATATGTATATATATATGTTTACATACATATGTATATATATATATATATGTATATATCCTTTTTTCATTTCTGCTCGATATTATCCATTAAGGTAGAAACGCGTGCAAAATGCATTCATTTTCATTTCTCTCTACTCCTCTTCACCTCATCCCTTTCATTTCCTTTGCCTTGAGGTCCAACCCTTTCCAGACTTAATGTAGCAAAGAACCATTTTCTTCTGCGGCGTCCGACGCGATCGTTTTAGGGAAAAGTTTGACAACATAAACGATTTTCTTAAGACGAATAAAGTCGACCGGTGGCGGGGAGAATAGACGAAAGAATGACCAGAAATTAAATTTACTTCAAATGAATAAAATTACTTGGCGTCAGGGAAAATGGCTTTTGAATCAAGTGTAAAAGGGTTTAATCACATTTCATTCTCATCAATTACCTTCACAGCTTCTCTCCATCTTTTTTAATTCCAAGCCTGATTCCTTTAGACCTTTCGCATTATCATCCATCTACCTGTTTTCGATTCACAACCTTTGTATACTATTTCAATTCAATCTACCCCTTTCCTCATCTCCACTTCCTTTCCCTCCCTTCCGTCTCTTCACTCTCCATCTCCCTCTCCTCCCCTCTCTATTTCTCCGTTTTCTTTTTCTTTACATTTTCTTTTCTTCCTTTTCCTCACCCTCCCGATAACTCCTTATCCACAATACTTTCCTCTCCTCTATTCCTTTTCCCTCTTCTCCCTTCCTTTCATTCCTCTTCTCTTCTTTTTCTTTTCTCTTCACAAACTTTCCTCCCGTCTATCAACATCCTCTATTTACATCTCTTTCCTGCATCAGAACTCTCTGTCACTTCTTCCTCTTCTTTCACTTTGCCCAGGTGCTCCGCCTTCCCTGACCAACGAAGTTTCATTCCTTCATATCTTCTTCCTTCGGCGCACCCTTCTCGTCCCCTCCACATCTCAACTCTCCAACAACGTAATCGTTATCCCAGCACATTAGTGCTTCGCTGCCTCTAATTGACTTTAATCCGAAAATCATTAAAGCACTCGCCGTGACGTGCACACACTTACACATATACATACTATATACCGGAAATTTACACACACATGAATAGACACAGATAAACAGATTTATATACAAAATCACACACAAGAATATGCATATAACACACTTGTGTATCAACATACATATCATGCTACAGCAATCAATTGAATCATGATATTTATGTGGGGAAAACATTGAAATGCACGAACCTCAACCCGTCCGTCTTGAATTTATATTTTCTATCTCTGAAGCCATTGATATAAAATGATAACGCTTAGTCCTGAGATTCTAATTATATATATCAATATATATATATATATATACATATATATATAGATATGCATACATATATATATATATACATATATATAAATATATATATATATGTATATGCATATATATATATATATATATGTATATATATATATATATATATATACACATATATAAGGATAGAGTATGGAACTTTATTCAGAACCAGGCGTTTCGACCCAGGTTCTGAATAAAGCTCC
The DNA here is from genome assembly GCF_046742065.1 of Oratosquilla oratoria. Taxonomy (NCBI): domain Eukaryota; kingdom Metazoa; phylum Arthropoda; class Malacostraca; order Stomatopoda; family Squillidae; genus Oratosquilla; species Oratosquilla oratoria. Next base: position 20,492,739 of record NC_134777.1, on the reverse strand, counting down.
ATAATATAGTCTTAACGTTTCATTTTGCCACCTCACCTCCATATTTGTCTGTCTTTATATATATATATAGATATATATATATATATATATATATATATATATATATGTATATATATATTCATATATATATATATACATATATATGTATATATATATGTACATATATATATATATATATATATATATATATATATCTATTTTTTTTCAACCACATTAACTTTTCACTATTAATTCCATGTCATCACGATCAAGACTGACAATACGCTCGACGGAGACATATGCGGAAACTGATACGTAGTGAAGCCAAGGACTCGAACTCAGCTCAGACGTACCAAAGTGAACAGTGACTAACCACTGCGCCATCAGTGGTTAGTCACTGTTCACTTTGGTACGTCTGAAAGCTACTTCTATTGTCTTTCTTAATCTATTGTTGGATCCCGTATTTAATACAACGGCATTATCCCAGTCTGGAAGGTGATTATGTTTGTCAATATGAACCACCATTGAGTTGGATCTTCTGAGTGTTCTTATATCATTCTTATGTTCATTGAGCCGTTTTTTTGAGCCCCTTACCTTTTTCTCCATAGTATGATGAGGGGCAGCTTTTACATGGCATTTTATAAACAATGCTATTTTCAATTATAGTATTAATGTAATGTGAACGAGTCAAGGTGTGAACTTCCATTGGAATTTGGTACAGTCACGAATCGAATTTCTTTATTGCAGTAATCGTAATTATTTTTATTTCTGTAATAAAGATATCCGATTTGCGATTGTACCAAATTCCAATGTAAGTTCACACCTTGACTCGTTCCCCTTAAAAGCAAGCATAAGGGTAGCTAGGGCATCAGGCAGTAAAGTAGGACATAAATATACATACATACATACATATATATATATATATATATATATATATATGTATATATATGTATATATATGTATATATATATACATATATATATATATATATGTATATATGTATGTATATATGTACATACATACGAAAGCGAAACCGGTCAGGAATGAACTCGGCCCTAGACCCATGTCTTTCTCTTCCTCCTTCCTCAAACCTGTCATAATGTCTCAACATATATGTATATATATATATATATATATATATATATATATGCATGTATATGTAGATATATGTATATATATATATGTATATATATATACATATATATATATATATATATATATATATATATATATATATATATATATATATGTACATTAAACTTGTTCATTTCCCAAAAGAATATTTCCCTAAACTAGAAAAAAATCGCCGTACAAAATCCAGAAATGCACACATGTCACTAATAGTAGTGGGAGTGTTCAATAAGAAAGGAACAAAACATGGCCATGAAATATATGAAATAACAATATTGAATTTACTCACATTTGTTTGTACGCTAAGACGAGAAAAAATACGTCAAGGCAGGTTACCATTTTTTCCCCAAGAAAACACGAGAGTAAATGACTTTTTGATGACATGCACGAGGGGTCCACATAAAGTGGCTTGACTAACTTCGAAATTAACGTGCAGGAAAAGGAATGCGATCTGTCAAGATTTATCTTTCGATAAGGGAATTTCTGTATCATAGAAGCAATTGGAAAATGCTATTATTTTTTTTTCTCTTTGGATTTTGAGTATGCACGATATTCTTAGTGTTCAGTGTCTAACAGCTTATTTCCAGCCAGGTGATATATATGTATATATACACATTTATCTATCTATTATTTCTCTATTTGATTATTTATCTATTTTTATCTTTCTATGTATTTATTCATTCTTCTATTCACTCATTGATATATTTAGCTATTTATGTGTTTGTTATACAAGAAGAAAAATGACATTACAGAAATAAATTGAAATGTCTCATTATAGAAAAAATGGTGAATAGGAGTACGGAATGAAAGAAAAAAAGAGAGCAAGGAGAGGAGAATTATGGAAAAGAGAGCATAAGGAAGGTAAGACACGTATGAAAAGATCAGTAGAAAAGGTTTTCGAAGTAGAAGACGGGAGGGCAGGAGAAGCAGGAAGTGGAGGAGAAACAAGGTGTAAAAGAGACAGAGAGAGAGAGAGAGAGAGAGAGAGAAAGAGAGAGAGAGAGAGAGAGAGAGAGAGAGAGAGAGAGAGAGAGAGAGAGAGAGAGAGAGAGAGAGAGAGGAGAGAGAGAGAGAGAGAGAGAGAGAGAGAGAGAGAGAGAGAGAGAGAGAGAGAGAGAGAGAGAGAGAGAGAGAGAGAGAGAGAGAGAGAGAGAGAGAGAGAGAGAGAGAGAGAGAGAGAGAGAGAGAGAGAGAGAGAGAGAGAGAGAGAGAGAGAGAAGGGACGAGGTGGAGGAAGAGGAGAAAAGAAAAAGACTTGGATTAAGATGTAGGTAAAGAGATCAGGGGGGGCAGAAAGTAGAAGAGGAACAGTAGGAGTTGGAAGAGAACGAGGAGGAGGAGAAAGAGGAGGAGGAGTAGGAGGAGGAGGAGAAGGACGAGGAGGAGGGAAGGAGGGGGAGTATGACAAGGAGAGAGAAGAGGAGAAAGGAAGAGAAGTAGGAGGAGGAGAAGGAATAGGAGGAGGAGGAGAAGGATGAGGAGGAGGGGAGGATGAAAAGGAGAGGGAAAAGGAGAAGGAAGAGAAGCAGGCGGAGGAGAAGGAATAGGAGAAGGAGGAAGAGTAGGAGGAGGAAAAGCAGCAGCAGTATCAATAGCAGGTAGAGGAGCAGGAGAGGAGAAGGGCGATAATATATGTATATATATATATATATATATATATATATATATATATATACATATATATACTTTACATATATACATATATATATATACATATACTTTATATATACACATATATATATATACAGTATATATATGTATATATATATATACAGTATATATATGTATACACATATATACATATATATATGTATATATATATATATATATATATATATTATATATATATATATATATATATATATATATAATATCATGGAGAGACAGAGAGATAGAGACAGACAGACACACACATACACAAATTTATAGACAGATAGGCAGACAGATAGGCAGACATACCAACAGGCAGTCACGCAAGGAGGCAGGTATGGAGAAACATGCAGACAAAAAGGCAAACAGAAAAAAAAGGAAACTCGAGTGGCTGACATAAACAAGAGAGAGAGCGAGACGGAGAGAGACGGGGAGAGAGAGAGAGAGAGAGAGAGAGAGAGAGAGAGAGAGAGAGAGAGAGAGAGAGAGAGAGAGAGAGAGAGAGAGAGAGAGAGAGAGAGAGAGAGAGAGAGAGAGAGAGAGAGAGAGAGAGAGAGAGAGAGAGAGACAGACAGACAGACAGACAGACAGACAGACAGACAGACAGACAGACAGACAGACAGACAGAATGGGACAGACAGGAACAAAGACGGACACAGAGGGAGAGAGACAGACAGGGAGGGACAGAGACTGCTTGTGTGTGTGTGCATGCGATTGCATATCTATCAGTTTGATTTGGCACCTAGGAGGGTGAGTCCTGAGCCAGGATTTGCACGCGCCCCCTCTCCCACTAACGCACGCGCACGCGCGCACACACACACACACACACACACACACACACACACACACACACACACACACACACACACACACACACACACACACACACACACACACACACACACACACACACACACACACACACATACACACACACACACACACACGCACGCACACACACACACACACACACACACACACACACACACACACACACACACACATACACACACACACACACACACACACACACACACACACACACACACACACACACACACACACACACACACACACACACACACACACACACACACACACACATTTTCATCTTAAAAACATTTATGTTATTCCTAATGCAACCAAGGACTACTACATGTTCTGGCTGTTCAAGCATAGTCTCAAGAAATCAAATAAGGTTAGTATTAGCCATGGGTCTTATTTCATTTCATACAATTTTACTCGTCTTATTGCGTTTTGATGTGTTTTATTTATTGATTTACCTTTTTTGTCAGTGATTTTTGTCCACACCATACAGTGGGGATCCCATTAAAACAAGTAGTTTTTAAACATACGCGCCTTTTTTGGTGAAAATATTGATATATTCCTTAGAAAAATACTGATGACTACAATCATCCTCACCTTTTTGTTACGATCTTGTCCCATATGATAGAAACGCTGGCTATTTTAGACAAAATACAAAGAGTGAGAGAGAGAGAGAGAGAGAGAGAGAGAGAGAGAGAGAGAGAGAGAGAGAGAGAGAGAGAGAGAGAGAGAGAGAGAGAGAGAGATGCCCTTATAAGGCGTTCTCGGAAGCGTGCTGGTCTCGCATTTGCTTAGTTGTGGGTTCGAATCCTGCACTTTTCTCTGATTCACAGCAGTGACTGTTACCCGCCCCAACAGTCCAAGCGCACAGGGTAAAGGTGACGGCTTTGGCAGTAGCTACGCGGTTCGTAGTGTAGGCTCTTCACTGCCACCTTCTAAGGGAAATATATACGAATAAAAGGGATTCCTAATTTCCTTCCACCCCATTTAGTCACTTTGCATGTGACACCGCGGGTATTCTTACACCATAAAATACAAAGTAAAAGTAAGTGAAGCCCTATGGGACAGTTTGAATATAAAAGTTATTACCCTTCGTTTTTATCCGTTTTCAAAAGGTAATGCCGCGTAACTCTGGTCCGTAGAGGTGTCAATAAAGTCTCTAAACCATTGTCATCAGTCGAAATCAGTAATTGAATCTACTATGATAAAGTAGTAGCCTCTGTCTGTCTGCCTGTTTGTTTGTTCACGAACTCCTCCTAGGGTTTTGAAGATAGACCCCATAACTATGTATATTCTGATACCCTATCTCTCCGGGTACTTGGATAACTATATTTCAATAAAAAATTATTTTGGTTAGGGTTAAGGGTTAAAGTTAGGTGGGGTATGGTTAGGTTAAGGATTATTCACGAATTCCTCCTAGGTTTTTGCAGATAGACCCATATAATCACAAATGTTCTGAAACCTTATAACCCGAGGTGCTTGGATAACTATCTTTCATTTCTCTGTCTATCTGTTTGTTTGTTTGTTTGTTTGTTTGTTCATGAACTCCTCCCAGGGTTTTGGAGATAGCCCCTATAACCATATATATTCTGATACCCTTGCACTCCAGGTACTTGGATAACTATATTTCATTTAAAAAAAAAAAAATTGGTTAGGGTAAGGGTTAAAGTTAGGTGGGGTATGGTTAAGTTAGGGATTATTCACGAACTCCTCCTAGCTTTTTGCAGATAAACCCCTATAACCATATATATTCTGAAACCTTATAATCCAAGGTACTTGGATAACTACCTTTCATTTGTATCTACTATAATAAAGTTGTAGCCTGTGTCTCTCTGTTTATTCACGAACTCCCCCCCAAAAATATATATATATTCACCATAACCCAGGCTACTTGGATAAGTATATTTTATTTCTAAAGAGTGTCTCCCTCCTCAACTTGATTTTTTTCTTACTTTCTTAACAATTTATTTTGTTACCTTTTCTATTGAGTTATGTTGATACGTGTAACTTTTCTCCAGA
>NC_134777.1:20474635-20479635 GCF_046742065.1 Oratosquilla oratoria | reverse complement strand
CTTCTCCCGTGCAGTGAAAATACACTTATGTTTGACAATAGCTTGTATGTTTCATATATGATTTGTTGGTCAGGTGACAGTTACCCGTGACCAATACTCCAAGATCTTGCTCTTAACTTGTTTTTGTAATTAGCTTCCCGTTGTATAATTCATTTAGGATCTTCTTGAGTATTTTGCCCATTTGAAATGCTTTACAATTTTGCATTTAAATTTCATTTTCCACAATTCACTAGTCATATATCATTTCCAGATATTGTAACAGTTTGAAGACTCGATCATCTTTCATTCTTATCAAGATCGTTGCATAGTCTGCAAACGCTGTGTGTGTGTGTGTGTGTGTGTGTGTGTGTGTGTGTGTGTGTGTGTGTGTGTGTGTGTGTGTGTGTGTGTGTGTGTGTGTGTGTGTGTGTGTGTGTGTGTGTGTGTGTGTATTCACCTCGGATCTGCTGCAGTCTCTGTCGAGACAGCCAGACACCACCCTAAGGCAGTGAGCTCAGAGCTCATTATTTGCCGATCTCTGGGTAGGTCTGAGACCACTCACACACCACACACCGGGACAGCAAGGTCACAACTCCTTGACTAACGTCCCGTACCTACTCACTGCTAGGTGAACAGGGGTTACACGTGAAAGGAGACAAACCCAACTTATCTCCGCCCGGCCGGGGAATCGAACCCCGGTTCTCTGGCTTGTGAGGCCAGTGCTTTACCAATCCGCCACCGAGCCGTGTGTGTGTGTGTGTGTGTGTGTGTGTGTGTGTGTGTGTGTGTGTGTGTGTGTGTGTGTGTGTGTGTGTGTGTGTGTGTGTGTGTGTGTGTGTGTGTGTGTGTGTGTGTGTGTGTGTGCGTGCGTGTGTGAGGAATAAATAGATGGGGCTATACGAAAGTATGGAAAGCATAAGATACATAGAGACCAAAGAAGAGGAGGAAAGACAGGAAGAGAAAGAGAAACGAGATGGAAAGAAGAAAAAGACATGAAGAGTGGGATTCTTCTCGCAAACGAATATTTGAAAATAGGAAAGGTGAGAGATTTTAGTATTTTATGCTAAGTTGTATAAGAAAATGTCATAAAGTATTAGAATAGTGACGTTGTAACCACTCTATATTCAAGTTACTAGTATCTTTATAAAAGAAAAGGCAAATGAGAAAATTACCCAGGAAGGTATTTCACTACAACTGAAGCCAATACGAGAGAATCATCTGGATTTATAAATGATCCTACTGCCTTAGGTATAGTCCAAAATCCATTGGACAGTAAGCTATCTCTTCAAATAATGAAAAATAGTAGGCTGTTTCGAATTCCTATGAAACATTACCGCAATGTAATAAACCTAACCTGCAGAAAAAAAAAATAAAATAGATGAACTAATTTGTACTCAAGAAGTTACAACGCATTACTGATAACCTAAGAACTTGTAAGCTGCAGCAGAATCCGTTACCTCAGTAATGAAATTTTTTCCCAAGAAATCTTCGAGACGTATTTTACTTAAACAACATTTTATCAGAGACCACACCACCATCACCTCCTCGTGAAAACAGAGATATTTTTCTTACTTACATTTCTTTTCGTTTTTAAGTGTTCATTTTTATTGGGTAATAAAACCTCTGAACACTACTTAAAGGAGCGTGTGGTGTAAGGAGCGTTTCTTGACAAGCCGGAATTGCTCCAAGACTCATAATAAGAACGAAAAAATATGTGCCACAGGTGATGGACTGTGGCACTGACTGGCACTTCATGTTCTTCCGAGTCTTAAACTTCTGAAGACATTATCATAATGATGAAATTATTACTACGCAAACAATCGCCTACTCATATGATTACCTTCGTGTCACGCCACTCTTCTCAAGTGACAGCAACCTCCAACCACCTCCTCCTCCTACCTTCATCTTCGCTCCTCTTCCTCCTCTTTTTTTTTTTACCAATTACTACTGCTAGCACTACTACTGCAACTGCTACTATTACTACTACTACTTCTACTTGTCTAATTTTGTCTGGTTCCTCCTCATTTTTTTACCAATTACTACTGCTAGCACTACTGCTGCAACTATTACTATTACTACTACTTCTACGTTTATTTGTCTAACTTTTTTCTGCTTCCTCATTTTTTACCAATTACTACTGATAGTACTACTGTTGCAACTACTACTATTACTATTACTACTTCTACTTCTACTTGTCTAACTTTTGTCTGCTTCCTCCTAATTTTTTACCAATTACTACTGCTAGTATTACTGCTGCAACTACTACTATTACTACTACTACTTCTACTTCTACTTGTCTAACTTTTTTCCGCTTCCTCCTCATTTTTTTTTACCAATTACTACTGCTAGCATACCGCTGCAACTACTACTATTAGTACTACTACTTCTACTTGTCTAACTTTTTTCTGCATCCTCTTTTTTTACCAATTACTACTTTTAGCCTTACTGCTGCAACTACTACTATTACTACTACTACTACTTCTATTTCTACTTGTCTAACTTTTTTCTACTTTCTTATTTTTTACCAGTTACTACTGCTAGCACTACTGCTGCAACTGCTACTATTACTATTACTACTTCTATTTCTACTTGTCAATTTTTTTCTGCTTCCTCCTCATTTTTTTTTACCAATTACTACTGCTAGCACTACTGCTGCAACTACTACTATTACTACTTCTATTTCTACTTGTCTAACTTTTGTCTGCTTCCTCCTCATTTTTTACCAATTACTACTGCTATTACTACTGCTGCAACTACTACTATTACTATTGCTACTTCTACTTCTACTTCTACTTGTCTTACTTTTCTCTGCTTTTACTAACCATACTATCAAAATTACTACTACTTCTCCTCCTGCTTCTACTCTTCTTCCTACTTCTACTCCTTCTACTCCTACTTCTACTTCTACTGCTTCCCCCTTCACGCCTTCTCTTAAACATTCCATCTCTTCCCGACCCTTCCGTTTTTATCTTCCCTTCTCTCTCTCTAGTTACCTCCTCTCTCTTTCTCTCTCTTTCCCCTAACCTCACCTTGAGTCCCCTCCACACTAGTTAACTATTTTCTCTTTATCTGCTCTTTTTCTCCATTTTACCACTCTGTCTCTCCTACTGTAACATATTTTTCCTCTTTATTCTCTCTCTTCCCAACCTCGTCCTGCCAGTGAGTATCCTTCCCTTTCACCAACACACAGGTCGCATTTCAACCTTAACTTATCCATCGCTCTCACTGACCGCATCATTTCCTTACTCTTTTATTTCTTTCCCTCCAATCCCACTCTCTTCTTCTCTCCTGCTCTCCTATTCTCTCTCCATTCCTCTTTTCCTCTTTTAGTCCCACGCCTCCAGTTCCTTTTCCTCTTCTCCATCTTGTCCTCTTTTCTCCCAATATTCCTCTTTTTCAATATTTTCTGTATCTCTTTTTCACTCTTTATCATTTCATTTCCATTCACCTTCTGTGGTTCTTCCTTCTCATTTCTTTCTTTCTCCTCATCTCCTTCCCTCTCCTCATTTCTCTTCATTCCTCTTTCTTCCGCTCTTCCCCCCCAACTCCTTTCCTTCCTCTCTCTTTCCTCATCTTTTCTCACCGTAACGCTGTTTAGCTCCCTCTACAACGTCCCTAATTCCCTTCTCCACTCCCCCATCTACCTCCCCTCTACTCCCCATTCTTGTCTTCCACACCCATAAGCACAAACTCCTCCCTTCTCTCCCTCTTCCTCTTTCCTAACCGTAACTCCCCTCTCTTTAACCACCCCCTCCTTCTTCCCTCCCCTTTGCTCCCCTTCTCCCCGCCCCTCCTACCTGGCGTCCCCCATCGAACTCGCCCTTCCTCGTCTCCCCCTCCTCCATTCCACTACATACTCCCTCCTTCCCCTACGTACCTTAAGCGCCTAGACATGTTTTTATTTCCCTGTGGCCAAATAGTGGTTGGCAAAGGGCACCAGAGACGGCTAGTGCCGCGTCACCAAAATATAAAAAGTGTATTTTTTTTCTCACTCTCCCTCTCTCTCTCCCTCCCTCCCTCCCTCCCTCACTCACTCACTCTCTCTCTCATACAAAATATTTAGTCACTATTTTACTTCTTTCCTTCTTTTAACTACCGTCGAGCAACTAATAATATCGGTAAATCGGCCACATGTCCTTCTTGGCGGCTTGGCGTCTGAACCTCAAGAATGTGGTCTACCCGCATATCGAGAAATCTTATATAATATATGGATTCTACAAGCTTTTGATCCCTCATCTCGTTTTGTAATGTACACGACCGGCTGGGATCTTGTCTGACGCTGTTCTGTGCAACATATCCTTGTCTCAAACTCATGCACTCCTTCAGATGTTTAGGGATTTGATGTTACTATGGGTAGATACGGCTATTACAACGCAAACTATTATGAACTTTAATGATCAACATCATTCTTCATTTTGTTTTCAATTTAATTTTTTTTTAGATACTCAGGCTAGGCGATTTACGAAACAGAAACAGGCAAAAAAGAAGAAAAAATGTAAATGAATAAACAGATAAATGAATGGGTAGATATGTACATGAAAGAATAAATAAAAGGTACATAGATAAAGGATAAATAAATAAGTAAATAGATAAATGAATATATATATATATATATATATAAAGTGATATAAAGTAAAAAAAAATATATATATATAGAAAATGAATTGAAGCAGGATAAAATAAATTGATAAACAATAAAATGGTCTTCATACCAATCTTAGGTATTTCTTGAAATAGGATCAAATGAATTGATAAACAATAAAATGGTCTTCATACCAATCTTAGGTATTTCAAGAGGAAAGCGGCATCACTTCCGCGGACTCTTTCTTCTTCCTACACATACACGTGTTAGATGTTTCGGGCTTCCTAGTGGAAAGCTGATCTTGTTATTCAGCAGTGCCAGACTTGGCACATTTTGACATATTGCAACCTTCCGTCTTGGAATCGCTCCCGCCTCTTCCGTCACACGTCTTCCCCTCTCCTCTTTCCTCTCCCCTCCTCCTCCCTCCAACGTTTCTTCC
>NC_134777.1:20464635-20467135 GCF_046742065.1 Oratosquilla oratoria | reverse complement strand
TGACAGTCCCAGTCACAATGATGTTTCCTGTGTCTTTTTCTGAATGTTATATGTGTACTTGTTGGTGTCGTCGGGGACTATTAGTCCTATCAGGCAAGCCACTTCTGTCACACTCTCATGGACATGGTCTCATATTTTCCCACTAATTTGTTTGTCGGTAGAAATGCAGCAACTTGTCGAAAGTGGTAGTCTTGGTTAGTTGACGAGTGCATAAATTCACGACCTTATCTTGCTTAAAGACTGTAAGTATTCCTTGCCTTACTTATTGGCACAGAAGTAACCAAAGAAAGTGCAAGCGTCTGGCTCTTCTTGTTGTGTCTACGAAGAGTTTTTCTTTTACCTTTTTTTTTTTCCAAAGAAATCATATCCGTAATTTTTTCCACTTTTTGTGTACAGAAGTCACTGGGTGGATCTGTAAAAGACTTCTGTGCTCGTTTTCTTCAGACCTCGCATTTATGTCCCCGAGGAGTCTGTCTGGTCCTAAAATAAGATTGTGCCTCAAGTTCTTGTATAACTCTTGGTGATATCCAACTCGATGCGTGACACAGTCGCTCTGCTCTATTTGTTTCCTCTCTTCTCCCCCCGCAACAAGAAAAAAAAAATGCCTCGTGATTTCTTGTTTGTTTTAATACATATTTTTTTACCTTTCAAATGGAGAAGAAAGTATACTAACGCATTTTTTTTCACTTTTATGTGAGACGCAAATATATCACTAAAATAGGTCGTCCATTACTAGAACTCCCTCATATTGCTTGAAATAATAGTCTCTAGGGCTGCCTGCAAAAAATATAATGAAACAAGCAAAAGAATATCAATTAAACCAAAAAATTAAGTAGAATAGAACAGAGTAAAATAACATGGAAATTAAATCAAAACAAAATACAACAAATGAAGAATTTATAAAACAGAGCAAAGGGAAATAAAGTAAAATAAGATAAACAAGATTTAAAGAGAATACATAGACAAAATATATTTTGTACACAAACAAGATCACATTTGACACGGTGCTGTAACCTCAATGTAGTTGTGACAGTCCTTTAGGCATGATTCTGAACATCTTTAAAGTGTGCATCATTCTTGTCATATATATTCTGTATCATTTTATAATATTTTATATTATTTGTTTATTTGTTTTGTTATTTGTCTGTTTGTTTATTATTATTTGTTTGATTCTCATTTATCATTAGTTATATGTCAATCTATTATTATTTACTATTTACCTGTTTGTTTATCATACCTATGCATTTATTTATTTATTTTATTTGTTATCATTTATATTATTATATTTTTATTTGTTTATTTATTTATTTATTTATCATTATCATATATTTTTTTCGCACCTGACTTAGTTATAGACCAAAAGGTCTCCTGTCGGCATGCTCCGCTATTGTAATCCTTTGTAATTAATATAATTACATAAGAAAAGGTTCAGTAATTTTCTGTTTATTTGAGCACAATTTCAAGGTTGATGTGTTTAGCTTCAGCTTAGTGCCACCAAAAGTTATCCTTTTAAGATTTGCCGTCCACAAAGGAACGTACAATTGTTGAGCACACTCTTATGGTTAATCTTAGAAAGAAATATGATATGCCATTGACTCCTTCTAGTTTCCATTTCATCATCTTCGAAGTGTCTTCAGGCAAAGAAATTGAACTTTGATGACAAAGGAAACTCAGATATACGAGTTTCTATTTTCCTTTGAAAAATTCTTGACGAAATATTAAGAGACTAAACCATACCTCATAGCTCCTTATTACATGCCCTTACTACCAAGGTCCAAAGCATAATGAATTGACGAAAAAAGATATCTAAACAGGAATTTGGTCTGCCCTTGACAAACAAGAGGAATTGAAGATGCCATCGTCAACAACATGCAAGAGCTCAAATTGCGTGGCAAAGTCTTCAGGTTTACTTTATGGGACAACCGTCTGAGCCTGTGAAGACTCCTCTATATCAAATTTGCAAGCTTCTGATTTTTTTCTGGTTGATTCTTACGACAATGACATCCTTATGTTGTCATATCTTCTAGCCTACTTCATTCGGTCTAGTATTTTATATGTTGATTTCTTATTTACTATATGTGTGTGCGTGATTCACCATTGCCTTTGGATCACGTGTTGGACACGTCATCAACAGCTATTTCCTTCCCGGGAGAGAGCTCAGAGCTCGTATACGACCGATCTACGGGTAATGCTGTGACCTTATACGCGCATATACTGTACACCCAAATCCCCGCCCACGAGAGTTGGAGTAACAACCCATAGTGCAACGATACTGAAATTATTTCAACCCTGGGCGAGATTTGAAACAGGACTTCCGTAGTGTCAGCCGGGAACTCTACAAACTGCGCCACGAGTCGTGTGCGCGTAATTCCGTGTGTATGTGTGTATATATGTGTGTAAATGTGTGTGTGTGTGTGTGTGTGTGTGTGTGTGTGTGTGTGTGTGTGTGTGTGTGTGTGTGTGTGTGTGTGTGTGTGTGTGTGTGTGTGTGTGTGTTTGT
>NC_134777.1:20452135-20454635 GCF_046742065.1 Oratosquilla oratoria | reverse complement strand
TTTCTTCCTATCCACTCACCTTTCTTGTTCTAGTCCTTCATTTCTTTTTGCAATTCTTCATCCTGATCTGTTCCCTTCCTTATAGGCCATTTAATTTTTCATATACATCATCACTTCTCTTTCTAGTTCCACTAAACTCATACTCCCTCATCTACCTCCTCTGCTCGGTCCTCCCGCTGATACTCGTTTTCCTCCTTCTACTCCCTCTACCACCCCACCTTTCTTTCTATCTCCTTCTTTTCCTCATCCTCCCCATTTTCCTCATTCACCTCTTCTTATATCTACTTCTCCTACCTCTCCCTACATCTTTATCTATTCTTCTCTGATTCCTCGATGGTTCTCATCTTCTTCCAGTCCTCTGATTTATGTCCTTCCTTCCACTCTTCCCTTGCCATCCCTCTTTCCTTTTTCCTCTCCACCATTCTCCCTTCCCTATCCTCGCCACTGTCATTTGCCGCTTTCTTAGATCTCTTGGCAGAACCTCCATCCACCCTCTCCCACTATCTGCTATAATGTGGCGTTGTGGCGCTTTCGCCCTGTACAGTACATTGAGAATACAAAGTCAGTTCGACTCCCAGAGAGTTCAGTAGTCGATATTCTAAAGACTTTAGTGACATCACCACGGGCCAGATCACTCACTATTCTTTTATGATTGGAAGCTAATATCCACTCACATGGAAATGCTGATCAATAATGAGATATAGAGACTGTGGCGTCATCCATGGGATAGACCGATAACCCTGCAGTGGTATTTCGCTTTGTCTTAGTTTCTACCAAGCGCGTGATCATGATGAAAGGGGTTGAACCATTTCCACCTCCTCCCCTTCCCCCTCCTTTCTCCCCCTCCACCCTCTCTCTTCAACTTCCGGCTCCCCCCACCCCCAGCCTGCGTCTTCTTCCCTTTCCGTTGACCTTCTGGTTCCCCTTTATTCTCAGGTCTTCCTCTTCTTTCCCTTTCCTCCCTTTTTTCCTCCCTTACAGTCCCTTCCTTTCCCTTTCCTTCATTTTTCCTCCCTTCCTTTCCCCCTTCCTTTCCCCCTTCCTTATCTTCTCTAATTTTTCCCTCCCTATATCCCTTTCTACCCCTTACTCCTTCCTGTTTCCTTCGCCGCCGTCTCCTTCAATACCTCTCTTTTCCCCTTTCTCCTTGTCCTCATTTTTCTCTCTCCCTCCTTACCCCTCCTTTCTCCTTACCATCACCCTTTCTTGTCTCCTTCGTCATCTCCCGCTCCGTCTTTCTTCTCTTTCTCCAGCCTTCAGCTTTTCTCTTATGCCGCAAACCTCATTTTTCCTTTCACATTTTCTTTCTTTTTAATCTTTCACCTGTCCCTTTCCTTTTCATTAAAACCGTCTTGTCTTTCTCTTCCTATTGCGTCCCGTCTCCCACCCATTCCCAGCTTACTTCCCAATTATCTTTTTTTTTCTTCCATTCCTTTTTCTTGTCGTACGATATCTTTCTTCCCTTTCTATTTCCTTCATTTCTCTTTGCTTACTTTCTTTTCTTTCCTTTCTATTTTTTTCCTTCATCTCTTTCATCTTCTTAATTTCTTCCTGTGCTCTTCCTCTCTTTCGTTTGTTCAATTCTCTTCTTTCCCGGTCATTCTTTCCTATTTTCTCCTTCTGCCCTTGGCACTCTCACCCACCTCGCCCATAGCAATTTCCTTGTTGCCCTTATTGGCTGGTTCTTCTACTTCGTCTCTCCTAATTGATCCCCTTATTCTTCGTGCCTTTCCTCGCGGTTACCCGGTCGTAGACGCCATATTGGGGAAATCCTCCTCAATGGTCAAGTCACTTGTTCAAACGAGCACCCACCCTCACTCGAATGAGATCACCCTAGGTTAATCAGAGAAATATATTTCAAGAGAGTCATCGTAACTGTGAGGAGGAGTTTCATACTTCTTATACAAACATCATCAGATTAAGATTGACAGTATTAGTAATTAGTTACAGACACACATTATATATATATATATATATATATATATATATATATATATATATATATATATATACTGTATATGTATATATATATATCACGTGAAATCTACGATTTGATATAAATATATATATATATATATGTATATATATATATATATATATATATAATGTTAAAAAACGACGGCAAAAGAGTTAGTAATTAACTATTTTCGAGGGCTCTCAAGCTCTTTTGTCGTCGTGACTGGAGGCCCCTTTCCTCTCCCACAGAGGGAAACTCTTCCGTCAGGTCAATGATGTTGCGATGGGATCACCCTTTGGTGTCCTTTTGGCCAACAAGTACATGTCCGCTGTAGAAACACCTTCAGTAGTCACCATGGACCTAGAATCTACGTCAGATATGTTGATGATATCTTCGTTACCGTCAAAGAAAGCAACGATACAAGGAAGTTAACCGACGCCCTCAAAGCCAATTCAGTTCTCAATTTAACATCGAGGAAAGTAAGGAAAAAAACTTCCCTTCCTTGATGTCCTTGCGGAAAAGAAAGAGGACCATTACGTTACT
>NC_134777.1:20429635-20439635 GCF_046742065.1 Oratosquilla oratoria | reverse complement strand
TATCAACAGATAAAAATCAAGACGTCGACATCAACACATCGACACATCGACACATCGACACATCACTATTGACACGGCGACAAGGCGATGACAAGATAACCTCGATATCACATCGACGGATGTATTGATATCAACACATCAACATCGGCACAACAATGTCGATACGTCGGCTTCAGTACTTCGACATCGACATGACATCGACTCATCGACACATTAACACAACTATACGACATCGACCTAACATAAAATTGGATTAAAACCAAACAAAATGCAATGAAACATAATGAAACAAAACAGGTTCTTTGAAGTACCCACATTCACACTATAGTGTGAAATTTCTTTTATACGACCGGCGCAGCGATGTTGATCCAAATGGTCCCAAGGATTTCGTCTGATTTGATGTATTTTCTTTATTCGGTCTTTATGCGATCAATGTAAAGAAAACATAAGTGTGGAATACCCTTCCCCTGGACATAAAGCCAACTTTTGCAAATTTATGAGTCGCTGTTTCCTTTTATGTGCTTATACACTATCATGAGGTGACATACCGCACTGCATATTTCAATGGTAAATTATATCATTGTTCAATGTGAGCTGCATATTCAGGCTGATCATGGGGGTAGGGCTCCTTCAGATGAATAAAATGTTTAAATGCATTAGGTAGAGTGGAATACCTGAGACCAAGATATGATAGACTTGAGAAAACATTTAAACGAGTTTCTTTAGAATAATCTAGAAGACTTTTTGTATCTAGAATGAAACGTATATTCACACGAATGAACTTGTCAAATCATACCTTGATTTTTCGTGGAAGAAAAACATCAAGAGAATCCCTCAGTCTCTCCCACATCTCTGCCCAATTTAAGGAGTTATCACACTGGGGTTTTACGGGCTTCACCAGCGCCAACAGTTGAGAGTTCGTTTGCGTAAAAACGGCTTCGGTTACAATGTATATATATATATATATATATATATATATATATATATATATATATATATATATATATACTGTATATATGTATATATATGCATATATATATATATAAATATATATGTATATATATACATATGTATATATATATATATATATATATATATATATATATATTTTTTTTTTTTTTCAATTCTCCAAATACAAAATTATCTTTCCATCATATATAGCAAAGCTGAATGACGAACTAAGAGATTGTAAACCTATGCAAATATTAGACATACTATTGAAACGTTCTTAGAGAAGTGTAAACTTCTGTACCTGAAGTCATAATCTAGTTATTGAAAATGAGGTGGGAGGTAGAGTGTGCGAGGAAAAACAGCCCGATGTGATACCTTTATTCGCACTTTGCAACGCGTACAGGAAACGTTGGTGACGTTTTTGTTCCCCGCTGCAGGAGCCTAAGAAAAGAATAAGCGGTGTCATTCTAGTAGTACAGGAAGAATTTTGGAAAAACTGGAGAAATCAAGAATGATTGAATTATAAATTTGTTTGACGTTCCTCTATCAAAGTAAGGTGTGTATGACGTAAATCTCGAGTGGAGGATAAAGTCATAATTATCAAGTAGATATAAAATACTCACAGACATAAATAGTTATCAGGCTAGACGAATATTTCGCAGATCACAGAATTTTTCCATGAAGACATTCTTCTTAATCACTTAATTCAGATGCAAAATAAATGAATAAATGAATAAATGAATAAATGAGTAAATGAATAAATGAATAAATGAATAAATGAATAAATGAATAAATGAATAAATGAATAAATGAATAAATGAATAAATGAATAAATGAATAAATGAATAAATGAATAAATGAATAAATGAATAAATGAATAAATGAATAAATGAATAAATGGATACATTCGCAAATTAATTATTTAACTCATTAATTAATTAACTTAGATAAACCAATAGATAAATCAATAAATAGAAATAAATAAACAAATAAATAAGTAGATAAAATAAATAAATAGATAAACAAATAAAATTATAATAAACAAAATATCTTGATCAAGATACCTTACTTAATAAACTACATCAGCAAGAAGTGCGTAATAAATTTCTATATATAACACTCAGAATCAGCCACCAGTGTAATGACAAGTCACGTGAGACTAATTTCACATCATCATTTCAATTTTGCTCACCATTTTCAAACCTCTGACTTCTTGCGGGTACTTCCTTTACCCCATCCGTTCATATACCTGTTGAGCAACTATGGTGACATCATGCAACCAAGATTTTTAATCAAAAGTTTAGTAGAAACTATAATGAAATAAGTGAACTCCACTCTAACATCCAACGTTATACTGTATCTGCAGGTAATCTCATAACACTAGAAGAATTATTAGTCACCATAGAATGCTTACCAGTAAGTCAAGGTCATCGCTGGATACATGGTGCTTTAGATTCGCTACTATTAAATGAATAAAGAAAAAAATCAAACCAAAATTATTCATGCAATATGGTTAATCATCAAAGACACATTGGCTCTACAAAAGATATCAATCATTAGGCATCAAGACGTAATTGTTAGATATGTACAAATTGTCTATACAAAATATATCTAGCAGGTAAAAGATTCATCTAGAAAATATAACCCTCAATGGAAATAGTCTACCTTCACCTGAAGAAAACAGACTTGTATATATATATATATATATATATATATATATATATACATATATATGTACATATATATGTATACATATATATATATATACATATGTATATACATATATACATATATATATACATATATATGTATATATTTACATATATATATATATATACATATATATATATATTATATATATATATATATATATATATATTGAAAGGCCTTTTTCACAAAAACATTAAGCCACATCCACCACCATACCACATTCGTCAGCAGAGCGAACATCGAGGACGACAACATCCAGAGGAACACATCCGACATCTCTGAGCTTCGTACACTTCCACACGGCCGTTCAGTCCCTGACACGCCGTCGCTGGAGGAAAGGCGCCGCCGACGCCGCCGCAGGGAGGAAGGGAGGGGGGAAGAGGAGGAGGTTGGGGGTGGGGGGACAACTCGGCGCCGTACAATAATCTCTTTTCACCATCGCTGCGCCCCAATGGTGCCGCCGGTAACTTCAAAGAACGCATACCTGCACTTATGTTCGAATACTACTTTCTCCATAGGCACCCAGACTACCACCATCTCCAACACTACCACCACTACTATCACCACCATAATCACCACTGCCACCATCACCATTGCCGTCACTAACATTATTAAGTCATCGTCACCATCACAACTATCACTACCTTTATAGCTGCTGCTATATTATCCTTTTTTCTTTTTTCTTTTTTCTTAAGGAAAAGACAGTTGCGATTCTTAGGACATATAATGAGGGGGGAAGGGTTGGAAGAGGTGGTGATGACGGGAATGGTAGAGGGAAGGAGAGCAAGAGGAAAACAGAGGGAGAAGTATATGGACGGGCTGATGAGGGCGACGGGAAAACAACTCAAACCAGCACAGATGTTACAAGTAACTAGGGACCGTGAACGGTGGCGCTCCATGGTTGCCGAAGTCCAAGAGGATATGGCACGACGGTAAGGTAAGGTATATTATCCCTACTATCAACGTAAATAACTTTATATCAATGTTACCGCAGGTGTCATTACTAGCATCAATACAACCCCTATCTTGGAGTAATGCTTCTTTATGTAGTTCTTACCTTTTCTCCATAGTGCCACAGTTGACAATTGGCAATATCACTACTAACGTCAAAGTTGTTACCATTCTATGTGTTAATGCTACTATAGGTCTTAACATGTACTCAAACACTCTGGAGTTCAAAAAGATTATCACATTTCACTGATAACCAAAACTCTATCATTGCTTTCGTCTTCGTCTTCGCCAGCGTCTTCGTTTTTCGTCATGTTCATCATTTCCATCTTCGTTTTTTGTTGTCGTATTTTTGTCATTATAACATCATCACAACTGTCGTCGTAGCTCACTTCGTCACCGTCATTGTCGTTCTCGATGTCGTTCTCTTTAGTCATCATAATTGTCGATGTTGTCACCTTCAACAGACTCTTCGCATTACTCACCAGTTTAAGTCGTCGTCACAGTCGTTGTCTTATTCAATTTTGTCTCTGTAATTGTCCTCTCCACTAAATGTGTCGTTGTTGTTATTTCTGCCATTTTATCTGATTAATAGCAACAGTCCTTTTATGCCCACAGTCGTTCATTTCATTACTCTCTTTTTTTTTTCCTTCTTTCTTTCTTTCTTTTCTTCTTACGTCGTCCTCGTCATAGCCGTCTTCATCGTCGTTGTTGACTTCGTGAAGTATTCACCATAATCGTCTTCTTCGCTACCAGTCGTCCTCCTAGATATCATTACCTTAGTTATCTTTACCGTCGGTATAGGCGTCATCTTCGCTGCTATATTCGTCTTTTTCATCTTTCCACTCATAGCCATTACCATCATCCTCAGTCGTTATCAAAGTCATTGCTACCATCTGACTCAAAATCTTCATTGTCACCACATTCGTCATCGTCACTATCAGTTTCTTCTTTGTCGCTATCATCCTTGACAACATCGTGGCCCTAGTCATAGTTTTTATCAACAAAAGTTATCATAGGCCTAATTCTAAATGTCAAGAATGCATTACCCTTAACTTGGCTAGCGAAATCGTGAGCGTCGTCGTCTTCACTTCGAACTTGTCCTGACGTGTCCAGAAGCAGTTTCAACTCCGACGCCTTCCCCAACATACTGAGAGCCTCTATATTGCCCCCAGCAACATCTATAAAGGAAGCCACAATCCCTGCGATCGTTAGGCACAGCCCAAAGATTACCACCAATGCTCCGTATCACCGCATATATCAACCACACCCATTACCACAGTCTCACACAACGTAACTTCCGCTCGCTCTGTCCTATCAGTGGCGTGATCCTTAAGATCATATTCACAACCACAATGCCGCTATCATAACATCGTAGCCGTGATCTCTGTAGCCTTAACTAGCTATCAACCTCTTCACTACCGCAAGGGTGCCAGGGAAATGGATAAAATAACCTAGCTGTAACCAGAATAAAAGATAATCTGGCACCCATTACTAACAACCGGGTGTCACGGAAATGAATATAATAGCCTGGTGACAACTAAACAAAAGGAAAAGGTATCACCCGGGACGGAAGGGGTTTAGTGGTGACAAGGGTGCAGCCGCCGCCGTCGCCGCAAGGAACCGGATTCCGGGGCACTAATTGGTGCCACGCGGAAGACCCTATTGAGAGGTGTTCAACACCCACCTCAAACCACGAAGCTGTTTCATTTACTTATGTGCCAGTAAGGTTGGTGCATGCTTGCCATAGGCTAAGAAAATGAATTGTCCTGAAAGTGGTATGTAGTTTTGCCAACTGCTGGGACTGCCAAATGTGAAATGGTGCCAATCAATTTATTAGGGAAAAAAGGGGGATTGTCATCTTATTTCGGTCGAGAATTTTTTAGCTTTGATTTCAGGTCTTGGTCAGTGGAACACCATAGTTGAATAAGAACAGAGAAATGTTTCAGAAACAGGTGAACATTTTTTTAGACATCGCCGTGTACGTACTTAGAAATATCCACGTCGTTGAGATCCCTGCAACGGTCACGGATTAAGATATCAATGCCAAAAGAGCATTAGAGAGAGGACTACAAGTGTGAAGTGAGTGTGACTCAAGACTTTCTTCTTCTTCTTCTTCTCCTTCTTCTTCTTCTTCTTCTTCTTCTTCTTCTTCTTCTTCTTCTTCTTCTTCTTCTGTTTCTTTTTCTTTTTCTTCTTCTTCTTCTTCTTCTTCTTCTTCTTCTTCTTCTTCTTCTTCTTCTTCTTCTTCTTCTTCTTCTTCTTCTTCTTCTTCTTCCTCTTCCTCTTCCTCTTCCTCTTCCTCTTCCTCCTCTTCTTCTTCTTCTTCTTCTTCTTCTTCTTCTTCTTCTTCTTCTTCTTCTTCTTCTTCTTCTTCTTCTTCTTCTTCTTCTTCTTCTTCTTCTTCTTCTTCTTCTTCTTCTTCTTCTTCTTCTTCTTCTTCTTCTTCTTCTTCTTCTTCTTCTTCTTCTTCTTCTTCTTCTTCTTCTTCTTCTTCTTCTTCTTCTTCTTCTTCTTCTTCTTCTTCTTCTTCTTCTTCTTCCCTCCACCTGTATATCTTGGTTTTAGTCCACCGTTCCCTGAGCCTTCGGTTATTTAGTACAGTGGACCATGACAAACAATTTCGCTGCCTTGTGTTTACTTATCTTTTTATTTCTTCTTCTCCATTTAACTTCATTATAAAACAAAATGTCATCTGTCGGAATGCTTTCTCATCGTAATAGGGCTACACAGACCTACATTCCATTGTCCTTAGCCACAATCAAGCACGTTGGCCTATATTTCAGTAGTGTTGTCCAAGTCTTAGTTTAGTTATTCAATTGCAACCGTCCTGGCCTAAATCCTGATTCTGTGACCCACATTCGATATCGTAGAGTTATATTTCATTGCTTTGGTTGATTTCTCAGAGAACAGATATCGGCTCCCAAATCCACTGTATCCTACCCATATATAGTATTGACTGCATAAGTTTTATACAGTAAGTATTTCAGGGATTTTATTGGCACCCCTATGGACCAGGGTCACACACTAGTCTTTTGTGTCCGCCGGCTAATCTACATAAAAAGAATCACTGTCCCTCCGTTATTCTGCTCTCTTCACATATCTTCTTTGTCGCTTCTGTGACTTCATTTCTTCGGAGCGGTATTACCCCTCAGGATAGAAGCGCTTGTTATCTCCAAATAAATGAATAAACACCCGCTGTATCTCTATGCTACACTGTTCTGATCTATATACGTCTTTGTATAATAACTCATATTTACTAACAATAATTATAACCGATGGGGCCTCATCTATATTCCAGTAATATTGACCCAAATTAAACACGTTGTCATGATAGAACTACAGTACAATTAAAATTTCTGATGCATCGTTTTGGGCAGAGTAACACAGATCTATATACGTCTTTGTATAATAACTCATATTTACTAACAATAATAATAACCGATGAGGCCTCATCCATATTCCAGTAATATTGACCCAAATTAGACACGTCGTCATGATAGAACTACAGTACAATTAAAATTTCTGATGCATCGTAGGAATCTTTTGGGCAGAGTAACACAGGGCACGTAGCCAAAGTCATAACACTCTTACACTAAGTCGTAAAAAAACACTATCCTGTTTGATGAAATAGGAACGCTTCCTTCTCCTTTTAGAACTTAAATAAGTACATTTGCTGAATGTCAGAAACTTTTTTTATGCAGAGAAAGTGAGGATATTGCATTGGAGGCTGGGTAGCTGCCACCCAAGCCCATCTCCGCTTAATGTACTCAGATGTTCAAGACTGATATTCATCGAATACCGTTGAGATCGACCGAAACCATCATAACCTTTACATCCGGTATACGTTCTTAAGTCACTCAAATTTCTTTCTGTTTCATTTACTTAATTGCTCGTGCCTTCTGCTTACATGTACATTATTATTCAATGGAGCAAAGTGATACTCTTTTGTACGTGACGCTTTGTTGTCAGTCGACGTGTAATGATGCTTCCATTTCCTCGACATATGACCACCGATGGTGACGTCATAAGAAGCGGGCTGGTCTCGGATGCGTTGTGTTGTGGGCTCGAGTTCCGATTCCCAGTAGCGACCGTTTCTTGCCCCAATAGTCTCTAAAGCAGTGTTTCCCAACCTTTTTTGGCTGCGACCCTAAATCCACTCTTAGCCTGGAGTCGCGACCCTAATTGTAATAATAAATTCAACCATTTCATGTTATATTTCTACGTACTTGCATAATGTTTATAAACTTTCGTTTTTATAGTTCAGTTTATATTTACTAGCACAATGAATCTAAATACATTTGAAACTTGAATGAAAAAAAAAAGTTCAAAAAGACCCTCTGACGACCCTCAAAAAGACCCTCGCGACCCAAACTAGTTTGGGTCGCGACTCTGGGGTTGGGAACCACTGCTCTAAAGCGACGTCTTTGGCCGCAGATATGCGCTTCATGGTGTCAGTTGTCCATTCCACTTTTATTTTTTTACGCTATTCTAAACATTATATTCAATTGATACTACCAGAGTTCTAGAAGCTCCCCTAGGCACCAGAGCTATACAGCTTTGGCCTCTGTCAGAGACAAATCTCCACTCATACAAAAAGCTAGGCCTATTTTTGCTGCCCCTTATTTTTGCTGTCCCCCTTGAATCTAACCTTTTCCTTTCCTAAAGCTCCGGATCTTCATTTTCCTGTGCATCTGTTGTGAAGGATAAGAATACTACCAATGTGTGGCCGCGTATATCTTAGGCGATTAAGGGAAAAGATGGGAGGGAAGACGACTAATCAGCGAATTGGATAACTGAATTCACTTTGGTGTAGAACAAGCGAGATCTGGAGAGAAGAGGTTAGGATATGAAATATAGATGTATTAGCATTTAGTGGAACTAAAAGGATGAGTACGATTTTGAGAATACGGTTGGAGGGATGTAGGGGAATAAAGAGGACGAGATAGGGAGGTTGTGGTCTTGTACCTCAGTATCCAAAAACCAAAGAATGGTTGGTTGTGGTATGTTAGGATTGATCACGAATGAAGAGATTAAGTGAATTCCCGTTAGCACCTATTCAAGTAACCCACAGATTGTTAAGTTCTTCAACCAGGCTGAAGTCATCGAAACAGACCACTAACTAGCTGTAACAGCAATAAACAGCGTGTTGCTTGAAATTCTCAATGCCTAGTCCCCTGACGCTGAAGATGTACAAATTCCAAAGTGAGATAGTATCGTGTCTGTGGCAGACTTAATCCACTTGGATGTGTTGGGCGATCTTGAAAGTCATTAAATCTGGGAAACACTTTCTGATAGGATTTTGGTGGTGACCAGAAAATGCCTTAGTAACAGGCCTAAATTGGATAGAGGTAGTGGTGGTTGTGGCGGTTGTGGTAGTGATGGAGATTGTTGTGGCGGTGTTGGTAGCGGTGATAGTAGTAGTAGTTCTGGTAGTTGAATTTGTGATAGTAACAGTGACAAGGGCAAAAACGACAAGGACAAGGACAAAAGCAAGGACGACAACAATAGTAACGACAATGACGACAACAACAACAACAACGACAGCAATGACAATGACAACCACAATGACAATGACAACGACAGGAATTGTGACAATAATAATGACAATGACAAGGATGATAACTACGAGGAAGACGATGACGATGACGGTGACTATGACGACGAAGACGAAAACGACGACGACAACGATGATGACGCTGGCAACGATAACAAAAACGACGATGGCGAGGATTCTGAGGACGACGACGACGACAACGGCAATAAAGACGACAATGACATCGACGACGTCGACGGCGACGATGAAGACAACTATAACACATACAGTAAACAATCAAAAATGGTAGTCATTGCGCTTGATGATGGCGACCCGGAGAAAGAAAGAAAAAAATTCTTAAGCTGTTTGGAGCAACGTCGCTTTGCATAATCATTACAGCCGCCACCTCATTGCTTGAAGAGGTTCAAATCCATCTCTGTGCCAAGTCCTTTATATCTATTCTCCAAGTCGTCTTGCGACAGTTGAGGTAAACATCCAAACTATCGAAGAATAAATATATAAATAAACAAATGAAATAGAATACTGTAGAATAGAATAAGATCATTTTAAACAAAACAAAATAAAACAAAACAAAATAGAACAGAATAGAATAAAAAGATAAAATAAGATAGAATAAGACATAATGAATAAAACAAAATAAAATTAAATAGAATTAAATAAAGTAGATTAAAATGTAAAAAATATATATAAAAATAAGATTGAAATAAAACAGTAGTTACAATAATGACATGAAGCTGATGATGAAAATGACACCATATATCAGATGGAGAAACTATTGCTTTACAAAATTAAATCAAAATAACGGAAGGAAAGATTATGAAAACATGTTGCTAA
>NC_134777.1:20402135-20412135 GCF_046742065.1 Oratosquilla oratoria | reverse complement strand
TCACCTCTTTGGTGACTAAATTCTACTAGACCCATTTAGAACAAAATGTGAAAGAATATATATATATATATATATATTTGTGAATGTGATTTTTACGAGCTAACCAACATGAGTGATGCGTCATATTTCTTTTTTTTATTTCACTGACGTATAATGTTGTGTTGCAGAGAAGTTAGAGAAATATGGCAGAGATTTCTTATCATTACTTTGAGAGGCATACCAATGAAGACAAATGTGAGTGAATTCCTCACTAAAGACTATGGAAAGAGGCTAAGATAAAAGATGAAAAGGACAATAAATAAGGTCCAACATAAATAGATTTAAATGTTAGGAGAACTTAGACACTTGGATGTGTCCTTGTCGGGGTTTAGTAGAACTGTACGGGAAGTTTAAGATATGAAAAGGAACGATAAATATTAAATTGTGTTTGAAAAATTAAACAAAGAAAAATAACATCTAACTGAACACAAATATAGTTAAGAACTCACACAAAAGAGTTAAGGTGGTGACACACTAGTCTAGCATGCTATTTGTTTTTGCTACTTCGTTTATGCAAAAACAACTTCGGTTACAATCTTCTAGACTTCCCTAGTTTAGGAACATTTCAACAGTGTATCTAACATTTGTATAGGTTTAGCTTCTCTTAGCTCGTCAATCAGTTTATATATATGTATACTAGCCAAATTAGCCGCGCGTTGCTGTGGAGAAAAGTTACACGTATCTATATAACTCAATAGAAAAGGTAATACAAATAAATTGTTAAAAAAGTAAGAAAAAAAAAATCAATTTGAGGAGGGGGACGCCCTTTGGAAATATGATATATTCGGCCTTAAGAGAAGAATTGAAATAACCAATATTTAAACATTTGGTAAAAAGTATACAATCATTTTACATTTACATGCTTTCTCCTCACAAAGGCTATCATAGTTTGTGGCAACATTAATTTCACAAATATAGATAATATTTATGAGCACATACAATGATTTCTTTAATCACAGTAATTTTTGTCATAAAACGCCAATCGGGTTAAGGGGACACTACAATAGTGGCGTGTTACCACACCATACCCATTTAACCCTTTATCATAGCGAAAATACTATTTTTTTTTTTTTTAGAAATTAAATATAGTTATCCAAGTACCTGGAGTAATAGGGTATCAAAATATATATGGTTATGGGGGTCTATCTCCAAAACCTAGGAGGAGTTCGTGAACAAACAAACAAACAAACAAACAAACAAACAAACAAACAAACAAACAAACAAACAAACAAACAAACAGACAGACAGAAGCTACTACTTTATTATAGTAGATATCTATATCTCTCTCTCTGTCTTCTCTCTTTATCCCTCTCTCTCTATGTCTCTCCATTATCCCTAATTTCTTACCAAGCCTTCTCGTGACACACACGGCCACCCCATCCCCCAGCCCAATGGGGGAAATCATAAGGCTAAAGGAACTCCCCCGATACAAAGCCATGGTTGGAGATCCGTAAGAGGCAGGATCCGACAGACTGAATAACTGGTAGTTTCCTGCAACCTCGACTACCAGAGGGTCGTCTTGAGCACCCTCCTGCAACTCGAAGATAGTGGGAGAGGCCAAGATGGTGGAGGAAGGGACTGTACACCCGTCCTTCACCTAAAATCTATTCACCTCACTTCAACACTCTCACCATCATCATCATTAGGCACTCAAGCCCTGTGGAGATAGGTTAGGGTGGCGAAGATAGGTCGAGGATGCGACAAGGAGTCTCCAGCCCGAGTCCTGCACGCAGGCGACACAGGAGTGATGGTCACTGGAAAGAAGGAACAGGACCAGTTCTCTCCTTCGGCAGCTTCCTATATGACTAAGCAGCCCTCTTCAGGGATCCCCACTGCTCACCCTGAACGGGAAGAGGTCTAGAAAAGGTGACCTAAACACTGGGTGTTCCAGCCTCCTTGGGTGGTTCATCGCGACCATCTAGGCACCCCTTATGCGGTCGACCCACCACTGAACAAACTAGACCACAGATTCCTTTCGCGATGACGACTTGGAACGTCCGAGCTCTCCTAGATTTTAAAGAAACTACTTTCCGGACAAACAGACGCACAGTGCTTGCAGCTCACGAACTGAGGATGTACAACATTGACAGGGTTGCACTACGTGAGACTCGCCTCTCTGGAAAGGACTCGCTGACAGAGACCGGCGAAGGATACACTTTCCTCTGAAAGAAAGGGTTATCCTGAAGATGCTCGACTACTAAGTTGCGTCGCTTTTGCACTTTGTAATACACTACTCCAAAAGATCTCCGAACACCCAACCGGTTTAAGTGAAAGACTGATGACCTGGTGCAAACCACTCACCAAGGGGTTCTATGTAACATGCACCAGCGCCTATACACCTACTTTTAACACTAAAGACTCGACAATAGATGCTTTCTACGAACCACCGGACCTAGCTCCCCGGGGAGACTTCAATGCCAAAGTCAGATCAGACGCTGAAACCTGGAGGAACGTACTTGGCAGACATGGCATAGGTAACCTCAACAGCAATGGTCTCAGACTCCTAACATTATGCTCAGAGCATAACCTGTCCATTACAAACACTCTCTTTCAAGAAAAGAACAAATACAAGACGTCCTGGATGCATTCCAGATCCAAGCACTGGCATCTTCTCGACTACGTCATTGTCCGGCAGCGAGACCGGAAAGACGTGTTCCTGACCCAGGTAATGAGAAGTGTGGGATGTTGGACCAACCATCGTCTCATAAGATCTAAAATGAGATTCCAGATATCTTCATTTTACCCCCATCAGAACTCCAAAAAGAAAGTTAAACTATATTGGCCTTAAAGAATCCGAGAACATCAACAAAATTCGCACAACAGCTGCGCAACACCTAAATTCCACCTCCAATCTTGACCCCAGCAACACAAACCTTGATACCAACGAGAAATGGGTTAATTTCCGTGTAGCAATCCATCAAGTTGCTGTTGATGCCCTTGGTTTTACAAGGCGGCGTCATCGTGACTAGTTCGATGAGAATTCTCAAGATCTTCACTCTCTTCTAGTCGCCAAAAACAAAGCCCATGATGTACTGCTCTCAAACCCTCACCCTGCATCCCTCAGAGCTAACTAGTACACCCCTCGTGCTGAGACTCATAGGAGAGTAAAGAAAATGAAGAACGACAGGTGATAGGCTAGGTCTCTAGAGATTGAGGGCTTTGCTGACAGACACGACTCACTCGGCTTTTATAATGCCATCAAAACAATACACGGTCCACCGAAACGAAGCATCGCACCAGTGAGATTGACATAGAGCGTTCTCCTGAAAGAAAATAAACAAATCCTCAACAGATGGGCCACACTTACAATCTCCTCAACCAAAACAACTGTACCTACCCTAACATCTTAAACCAGCTACCAGAGCTACCCACGATCACAACTCTCGACATCCCACCTAAATTTGCGGGGACACCCCAAACCATAAAATGTCTAAAGAACAACAAAAGCCCTCCAAAATCCTAAAAAAATATTGCTGACATCTTCTCCACCAACGACTCCACCAAATGGTCCTACCTCTGTGGGCAACCGAAAACGTCCCTCAATAGTGGAAAAATCCCAACATCATCATAATCTTTAAGAAGAAAGGTGACTAGTCATTCTGTGGAAACAGCCGAAGCATATCTTTGTTGGCCAATGCAGGGAAGGTTCTTGCTCGATTCATGCTTGCAAGACTGGCTAATCACTTTGCAAAAGCTGTCCTATTCGAGACGCAATGTGGCTTCCGAAAAAACAAACAAGAGATAGCACAGGCATGATATTCTTAATCCGCCAAATATAAGAGAAATCCCAAGAACAGAACCGTAATCTATACCTGACCTTTACCGACTTAACAAAGGTATTTGACACAGTAAACAGGGAACTCCTCTGGAGTGTCCTCTATAAGTTTGGTATTCCCCCAAAAATTCTCAATATCCTCCAAAGCTTGCATGAGGGATTGCCTGTGTACTGGCGGAAGGGCAAAAATCAGAGTCCCTCATTGTTGAAATAGGAGTTAAGCAAGGCAGTGTCCTAGCACCTGTGATATTCAACCTGTTTTTCACTGCTGTCACAACCCTTAGCCACAATGGGCTCAATGATGGCGACGGAGTGCGGATACAATACCACATAGATGGGAAACACTTTAACCTCTGTCGCCAACAGGCCTGCACTAAATTTACCACCGCTCATCTCATAGAACTGTAGTACGCTGACGACTGTCCCCTGCTGGCTCACTCCCCAGAAGCCCTACAATGGACTATCCCAGTAGTCTCTACAGTTTACCCATCCATGTGTCTGCATGCCAACACAAAGAAGACAAAGATATTTGCACAACACAGAACAGCTCTAAGCCCGCCCACTGTTTTTCAAAAGAATGGTGCACAGCTCAAGCAAGTCAAACAGTTCACCTACCTCGGCAGCATAATAACACCAAGACACAATATAGGCGATGAAATTCAGTCAAGAATCCACCACGTATCCGCATCTTTTGGCCGTCTACGTGCTCGGGTATTTGACAGTGAAAACGTTCGAACTGAAATAAAAATATCCGTCTAAAGAGCCGTCTGCATCTCCTCCCTACTCTACAGCTCAGAAACCTGAACTAACTACAGACGATATATAAAAGCTCTGGAGGCCTTCCACACACGGTGTCTTCAAAGTATCTTGGGCCTAACATGGCAAGACAATGTACCACACTCTGAAATCTTGCAACGTGCACAGATCCCAAGCACTGAAGCATCGCTAGCAAGGCGACTGCTACAATGGGTGGGTCACGACATTCGCATATATGAGAACCGTCGTGTGTTTGTGTGTGTGTATGTGTGTGTGTGTGTGTGTGTGTGTGTGTGTGTGTGTGTGTGTGTGTGTGTGTGTGTGTGTGTGTGTGTGTGTGTGTGTGTGTGTGTGTGTGTGAGTGTGTGTGTGCGTGTGTGTGTGTGTGTGTGTGTGTGTGTGTGTGTGTGTGTGTGTGTGTGTGTGTGTGTGTGTGTGTGTGTGTGTGTGTGTGTGTGTGTGTGTGTGTGTGTGTGTGTGTGTGTGTGTGTGTGTGTGTGTGTGTGTGTGTGTGTGTGTGTGTGTGTGTGTGTGTGTGTGTATGTGTGTGTGTGTGTGTGTGTGTGTGTGTGTGTGTGTGTGTGTGTGTGTGTGTGTGTGTGTGTGTGTGTGTGTGTGTGTGTGTGTGTGTGTGTGTGTGTGTGTGTGTGTGTGTGTGTGTGTGTGTGTGTGTGTGTGAGCACGCGCGCATGTGTGTCCTTATAATTATACTCATAGACATATGTACATATATTCTGCAAATTCTCCATTACATAGACACATGTATGTTTACCACACGTATAGATACATTCATGTACATGATATATGTAAGAATACATAAAGTAATACTTAAGAATGTAAGAGAGAATTTGTGTATGCGTACACATGACTGCGTGTATGTCTCATAAACACAGTGTACATAACTTGGACAGAATGATTCATGCGCTCTTATTCTTTGATGAGATATTTCACGAACATCTCATCTTGTTTTCATGGTGTCCAGGATTGTGTGCTTTAGTTATACGTACCAATTCCTACAATATTTCGTTCTTAATACGATGAATTTCCTTCACGTTTTCAATACATTTTAAGACAAATATTCGTAAAAGAAAAACCTGAAGATGTGAAAAGGGAAAATGTGGTTGGAATGTATTAGAACGAGAGGAGAGGAGAAATATTTTGAGGAAAATGGAAACTGTGGATAGTGGTAATGTGGCGTCGAAATGAGAGCGAGAGACGGACAAGGCCTGGCCAGACGAAGAACATCAAGATTCGTCCGACAAGAGAAAAGGAAACGAAACGGGAGGTCTCGACTTTACTTAAGTGATTGCTGTGTCTGGAAGCCCCCAGACAAGCACATGGAAACAAGATTGCACATGGATGCAAAGGCGAAAGAGAAAGACCCAAAACATGTCTAAGCGCATGTCAATGGCTCTAACTCATGTCAGTGTCTGCGTGTACATATGCACATGCTAACACAAACACATACACACACACACACAAACACACACACACACACACAAACACACAAACACACAAACACACACACACACACACACACACACACACACACACACACACACACACACACACACACACACACACACACACACACACACACACACACACACACACACACACACACACACACACACACAACATTCATTCATAAAATATATTCAAAAGTACCTATCGATAAATTTTACAACTATAATGTGGTGCTATTTAACTTTTTTACCGTAAGAGTCTATACCAATTAATCACACTTACCAATAATACCTAGATATCAACCATACTTTTGGTTACTACTGTACATTCATACATAAGTGTTCAGTTATAAACACAAATATAATGTACAAAAGAATACATGCAGCTTTTCTATGTCAATGTATTTGCCATCCATTCCTTCTCTCAACCATTTTGTTTTCATTGCTGCCTCATAGATGTCCTATTAGGTTTTCCTTTCCAGTGATTAGCAGTCTTATTCTATTACTTCAGATTCTTTCTTCCTTTTCATAACACTATTTCGTGTCTTCTTTCGTTCCTACAAGCTGTCAAATCTTCTTCTCTCATCTCTCTATTCCACTATCCAAGTACTCCAAAAGTTTTCCTGTTCTTTACGGATCATTTAACGTTTGTAAATTTCACCCTACACATTACCTTAGACCCACCATCTCTATTTTAAAAATTCATATGAATATTATTCAGTTCACGTGTGTATCTTTTACTTGGACAAAACTGATGCACCTGCCTCCCTTCTCATCTAAATAATAATCAAATATCAGTCGCATTCTACTTTCCCCCTCGTTGGTCCTCACCAGTAGCCTTTCATCTTTGTGACGCTGGGCACTAGTACATGCAACTTCCGTTCTTTAAAACATCCACAACAAAATGTCTAGGAATTTACTGTACCATATTGTATTTTCCCATATAGTTTAATCAAATCTTACACACACACAAAATATATATAATTCTATTTGGCATAGTCCTAAATCTGAAACAAGATCATATAATTTACCGAAAGTGGTAAACGGCAACTTATGTATCATCCTTGTATCATCCAAGCAGTTTCTATTGCTATCATACATAAGTTATTTCTTCGTGTAGTAAGAACATAAAGCCACGGGTGCATTGGAAGTGGAGTAAAGAATTGTCCAGCGAAAAGAGAGTGACTGGTAAAACGAGATTCTGAAAACTGCAACTGAACTCTAGCTGAAAACAATGCATATAGGGCCAAACCAGATGTTGGAGAGAGGGAAACAGATGATAGAATACGAAAAGTTATTCCTGTATTAAAGGAGAGGGAAAATTAAAATGAGGTTAACTCCTTGTCAGACAGAGCGCCTTCACAACCAAACCAAATTCACTAGAACTACAATTATTTTCTTTGCTATTACTTCTGTTACTCTTGTTATGGCCATAACTGCCACTACTTGTGCCAATACTATTACTACTACCACTGATGTTACTACCATATGAAGAGACTACATGGGTGGTGTGCAGTCAATATTTTGGTGATTATTGTTATACATTTTAAAGAGAAAAGTAAATCAACATTTATGGTTGGAGAATCATCTTAGAAAATAAAATAAAATGAAAAATAATTGCCTTTTTATCTTCCAAACTGATACCAACCTCTTTGGCACGATATTGTCTACAAGGACAGAAGCCCTATTTTTCATCGTCGAAATACTAGATGTACTAAGCTCCACCGCAAGGACTCGAACCTTTGACGTAGCTACCGCTTATTCTGAAACGAAGAATAAGTGGTCGCTACGGCAAAGGTTCGAGTCCTTGCGGTGGAGCTTATTTCCATTTATCAAAATGACACACTAAAAGTACTATTGTTTTTATTGTTCCATCATCACCAATACTGACGCGTTGGTGAAATAATGCCCATAACCACCATCACAACCACTGTTCCTACTACTATTACTTCTGCTACCACTATCACTATCGCTACCACCACCACCACTGTTACAAGAACTAATATACTAATAATGATAATGATGATAACGACGAGAACAATAATGATAAAGATGTTCAAACAAAAGTACACATTGCCTAGTGTTTGGAAAGAAAAAGTGTTGGATGTTGGACATACAAAAGCGAGTAATAGAATAAAGATAATAAATAAGAGGAGATGCAAGAGAGTGTACAAGAAGAAAAAATGAAAAACAATAAAACGGTGGCGGGGATTCATTAGAAGATGAGTGTATCTTTAGGCGTTTGAAGAAAAATAAATTAAATAAAGCCGAATTGAAATGAAACAAATCTAAACGAAAAAAAAGTAAAAGGAAAGAAAATGAAACAAAATGTAACCAAATGAAACAAAATAAAGCAAAATGAAACAAAATTAAATAAAGTTAAGTAAAGTGTAATGAAACAAAATGAAAGGAAGTAGAATGAAATAAAATAAAACGTAATGAAATGAAACATAGTGAAATATAACAGAATATAATGAAATAAAATGAAATGAAATTAAATGAATTAAAAAGTAAAGTAGGTACTAGGACTCCAGGACAAAACTATATTCAAGTTTTGAGTATCAATGTCCAAAGATTAAAACAATCATGGAATATATTACACAACGACAGTGTGGGCAGAAGAAAAATCAACCGGATAATGTTAAGGATTTTTTTTTTTTTTTAGGAAAACAATGTTTAGAATAAGTATGACGACACCAAAAACTCAATACACTCAAAGCATAAATGCCAGAATTCTCTTGACCTATAAAAAGCTAAAATAAATGAATGAATAAATAAATAAATAAATAAAAATTATCACTCACCATCACACTCCTACTAAGTGGAAAGTGAGAAACCCCTGGTAGAGCAAAACTCTGTCAGTTGCGTCAAGCCGCTGTTTTTTTTTTTTGTTTTTTCTTTCTTTCTTTACCGATGTTGGGTCGCCTCCCACCTGGCCATGGCTATCGGGAACCAGTGCGACGTAGCCCACAGCGTGTCCCGGGAATCGAACTCACGACCACCTGCTCATGTTTTCGACACGGCATCCACTGGGCTATCGCGCTGCCTATAATGTCTGAAAACCATAATCCGAAAATATGAACATATGATTTCTTGTTAAGTATAGGCAGTGAGACTTGAATATGGAAAATCAAGAGACGAGATAATAAATGGTAAATGCGAATGACTGTAAAAAAGTCTGTCCGTGACATTTGCAGTGGTTTAATGTAGGTCATGGAATGAAAAATTAGATGTGCAGGGAGCGGGCAAAAGGCCAAATTGAAATATTAAGGGACATGTTGGGGCTGTCAGGTACTGAGCTGACACCGAGCTGACGTCTGTGAATGACGGAGGTGGCTGAAGGAGGCGTACTATTCTTACCAGCGCTTCTATCCTTGAGGACATACCTGCACCAAAGAAGTGGAGGCATACGAATAGTAAAGAGTGAGATTCGACAAGGACAACAGAAAGGAGCGACAGTGGGAGCTAAAAATAATCATGATTTTCATTTGACTGGAAATACTCTCCAGTCACATACGATGGATGCGTGACTCTGCTCCGTTGAGGTGTCACTAAACTCCCTAGAGTATCAAAAACATAAAGAATATGCAGTCAGTAAGAATATGCACTCGATACTTCATACCGTGCTGAGAGAAGTTGGGGGAGAGGAATTAATGAAGACTGAGGGTTTTATGAGTGAAGGGAAGGTTGTGTCAGGTGGGTGCGGTTTGGGATTGCCCCTTCACACAAAAGATTACAAAGGCGGAGCATGCCGACAGGAGACCTTTTGGTCCATAACTAAGTCGGATGCAATAAATAAATAAATAAATAATGATGAATAAATAAATAAATAAAATTATAATAATATAAATAGTAATACTAAATAAAATAAATAAACAAATGTATAGGTATAGTTAAATAGTAAACAAACAGGTAAATAGCAAATAATAAATTGACATATAATTAATAATAAATGAAAATTAAA
>NC_134777.1:20369635-20372135 GCF_046742065.1 Oratosquilla oratoria | reverse complement strand
CACGCAGCATTTTGTGATTGAAAAGTAATCTTAACTCATGAAAAATACTGATCTATCTAAACTTCTACTCTCCCTCCCTTCTGCTGTCACATTTAAATTTCTCTTCGATACTGTGTTGTCCCAAAAGATATAAGGATTAGTTATTTCTAAGATACAAGTACTTCTTCTTCTTTTTCTTTATTCTTCTTTTCTTCCTCTTTCTCGTCCACTTACTCTGTTCCATCCTCCTCTATCTCATTCTCATTTCGTTTTTGTATATTCTTTTATTTCTTTTCATCTTCCCTTTCTTACTCTTCTTTGTTTTATTTGTTTTTGTCTTTCTTTCAATGTTCCTCATTTTCCTATTATCATTTTTGCTGTTCGTTCTTTTTCCTATTTTTTTTATTCCTATCTCATCTTCCTCCTTCATTTCCCTCTTTCTTGTCATACCCCTATTTACCGTCTTTCTCACTATACTTCATCTTTTCCAACTCTTCCATCATCTTTACCTCTCCCACTTTCTAACTGATAGTCCTCCTCATTATGTTCTAATTCTGCTTCTCCTTTTCCTTCTCCTCCTTTTCTTATTCCTCATATTCGTCCTTTCTTTCTTTTTATCCACATATTCTTCTCCTTCCCAATTTCATCGTCCTCCTCCTGATTTTCATCCTTATGCTCGCACTCCTCCTATTTCCGCTTCTCTCCTTTCCCTGACTTCATATCCACCTTTCCTCCCTCCACTTCCTTGTCCTCCTCCTTGCTGACGTAGACAGATCGACGGCCAGGCAGAATGGTGATAGCGACGCGTGGCAAGATCATAGTTAAGAGGTAGGTGGTCCAGAGGCCAAGCTCTAGACTGCATTTATTAATATATATATATATATATATATATATATATATATATATATATATATATATATATATATATATATATGTATATATACTATCCGAGAGTTGACACCTTGACGTGGTGGATAGGCTTGAGAATCTTAATGACTAAAACACTATGTCAATTGAGAGGAAATATCTGCAGGGCCACCCATATCGAACAGGTTTTGTAAGAAAGATTAGACAAAGAAAAGCTCGCACACACAGTCGCAGGGCCCAGTGCTAACTGGCACGTCCCTGATGCCGCACAGAGAAAATCCTCATAGATATATAGGGGACCGTCATAAAGAAGGTGGGGACCATTGGGTACCCTACAGATATATAGGGCTTCACCCAGTATAATGAATAAGGCGACACCAAGGAAATACCTCACCAGAAACCAGTTGGAAGGGAGGTGAGAGTACTGCCAAAATTCCTTCGTAGAAACTATGATTTGCACAACCAAAAGAATACCGGGTGTTCTTGTTGGATCATCGTCTCCTAAGGACGAACCGCATTACCTTGTGTGCTTACGGGCAGTGTGCCACCGAATGTGAGTAACCACTGTCCAAGCAGATCCAAGTTTTGGACATTAAGTAGCATGAGGAAAATGAAGATCTATACTTACAACGTAAGGACCTTCTCAGAAGACCACAGGATGGGTATTTTAATGGAAGAACAAGACAACATCAAGTGGGACATCATAGGACTGAGCGAAGTCTGAGGAGATGAAGCAAAACTGATATAGTTACAGGATAGTCACCACCTGTTCTACTATAGAGGCAAGGAAAAAAAGAGCTAGTGAAGTAGGAGTCTTGATAAACCAAGAGGTTGCTGGTAGCGTAGTTTATCAGACAGGGTAGTTTGGATTGTGATTGGGCTGTGTAAAAGGTACACTCTAAAAATAGTTCAGGATTATGCATCAACTTCACAGAGTTCAGACGATGAAATTGAGTCCTCCTATGATGATTTAAGTCAGGTAATGGATTAAGAAAAAAGTACACATTAGTAATAAACGACTTTAATGCTAAAATGGGAAAGAAGATGGGAGATGAGTCTTGCAATGGAAAGTTTGGAGTTGGTGAAAGAAATGACAGAGGCGAGATCTTAGTCAATTTTGCAGGGAACTACAACATGAGGATAATGAACACTTTCTTCCAAAAGCGTGTAGATCGTAAATGAACCTGGAGAATTCCAAATGGAACAACAAAGAACGAAGTAGATTTCATATTAGGAGATGAGAGCAAAAGCGTTAACAATGTTATGGTCATAAATAAAGTCAACATAGGTAGTGACCATAGAATTGTAGGTTGCACAGCTAAATTCAATTTCAGAGCCGAGAAGAATGAACTATGAACTAGTTTTAAAAAAGAAAATAAGCCTTTCTAAGGTTAAGGAGATAGCAAGAAGAAATTTCAGTTAGAAATTAGAAATAGATTCGGAGCTCTAAAAACTAACGAGGACACCGTCGATGATATGAATTTGAATTTAATGAATATCATTAGGGAATCGGCAGAGAAAGTAGAAAGTATAAAAAATGTTAGAGAAAAAAAAATACTCCAAAGCCACAAATGACCTAATTAAAAGAAGAAGGACCATGCAGATTAAAAGCATGTGAGACGAAATAGAAAGAGTAGAACTAAACAACACTATC
>NC_134777.1:20362135-20364635 GCF_046742065.1 Oratosquilla oratoria | reverse complement strand
GCTTGAGGGACACGGAGAAGTAAAGCTGAAAGGAAGGAATGAAGGAAGGAAGGAAAGATAGAAGAGAAAGGAATGGAGTTTTACGAAAATGAAAGAAATGGGTGAAGGCAGGTATGTGGCAGATATTTTGGAAAGATACTTGGAAGGTGTTGGGAGGAGAGATGAACGACTGAAGGGATGTAAGGCACGGTGGGAAGAGGCATAGGGAAAAAGAAATGTACGTAATACAGATTTGTAGATGAGAAAGACAGCGAAGATGAGTAGCATAAATAAAAACAGGACTTATAGAACATAGGTGTGCATGTATAAATAGATGTAAAGACACACACACACACACACACACACACACACACACACACACACACACACACACACACACACACACACACACACACACACACACACACACACACACACACACACACACACACACACACACACACACACACACACACACACACACACACACACACACACACACATACACACACACACGCACACACGCACACACACACAACACACACACACACACACACACACACACACACACACACACACACACACACACACACACACACACACACACACACACACACACACACACACACACACACACACACACACACACACACACACACACACACACACACACACACACACACACACACACACACACACACACACACACACACACACATACATACATACATACATACATGCATACATACATACATACATACATACATACATACATACATACATACATACATACATACATACATACATACATACACAAATAATTATAGAAGAGTTTACCCAAATATGCACTCACTTTTTGAATACAATTGTGATCACTCTGCTAATACGGATGTTGTGGCGATGTTCATGAATTAGGACCTTCGGGTGAACGTTGACGTGACTTCTGTAATGACATCGCCAGGACTACATGCGTAACACACAGTAGCAACAGGAACCAACTAATGGACTAGAATACAGCAGAATTGTTGATTAGCGAGCCCGACCGAATACTAAGAAGGAAGAGTTTAGAAGCAGCCATCATATACGGCTCTAACACCGATAAAGAAATTAATGGCATGTTCAATATTGGAACTCCTTCAATATACTTATTTCCAATTAAAGGTAAAACTGAACCACACACTTTTTTTTTTTTTTTTGCTACTCTGGCACAGTATGGGCGATCTTTCTTCATCCCTTTCAACCAGATATAATCCCACTATATGTGTAGGTAAGTATCACACATCAATTCCCTCCCTTGTTATTACATTTCGTCAATGTAATCAATAAGGCACAACCAACCGAAACGTCATACCGAGAGTAGCGTCTTCGTTTTTACCTGGTAGTGTGTTTTCTTTCAAGTAAGATATCATCTGAGACATTTTTTTTAATCTTTTTATCCAGCGATTTTGTTCAGTTCTCACCACTAAGAGCCTTCGAAGAAAAGAGGGCATAAGGAGCTCAGAGATTCTATTTTTTTTTTTTTTTTATCGGGCGACTTTCTTCAGATGAAGAGAGCCTCTGGGTCAGCCCTCACCACCAACGACCTCCAAAGAAATAAAGGACAGAAGAAGCAACAAATTCATCAGCATTAGAAGCGGCGTCTGAAGAACAAGCTGACCAATCAGAAGCCTTTATAGGACAAAGGAACCAATCACGAAACGGCTAACGAAATAACCCTGACTGGGGGATGAGGGTCGTATTCTTCTGAGTCTGCCCTTTCATCCATTGACAGAAAATGTGTAAAATTTTGGTGCTGCTTTTGTGTATTCTGACGTCTCGCTTATTGTGCCAAATTAAATAATACGTTGTTATAATTTTATCGTTACGGTGAAGTAAAACCATTACTATACTAACTCAGCTTAACCAATACACAGCCCTACATTGCCAATAATGTGGAATGTATATACTTTCTTAAACAACATTTATGAATACAAAATACACAATGTATATACTTTCTTAAACAACATTTGTGGATATACAATATGATGAAGAGCTAAGTGAATTAAACAATTTAGGTTATTCATTTCGATGTACGAGTATAATTCATGCTGGTACATTGTCATTAACTAACTTATGCAAACCAATGTTCCCGCCAGTATCTTAGTGTATTACATACATACAACGTATATGTTTCACTATGTGTGCTTATTTGTCTGTGAGTGTGTCTGTCTGTGTACTGTATATGTGTGCATGCGTGCATGTACACGAATACGTATACATAATG
Organism: Oratosquilla oratoria; assembly: GCF_046742065.1. Lineage (NCBI taxonomy): Eukaryota > Metazoa > Arthropoda > Malacostraca > Stomatopoda > Squillidae > Oratosquilla > Oratosquilla oratoria. The sequence continues at coordinate 20,362,393 of NC_134777.1, read as the reverse complement.
CATATATATACCAATGGTTTTTTTCCCCCTTACAAGAGAGGTAGCTAAAGTCACAGGTATAGAGCCACTCCCACCCATTTCATCCACACATACTCCATTCCCATTCACCAGCCCTACTTCCCTCTTTTCTTGGCTCCACCTGGATGACGGGTCATCCCTGCATCTCGCCCACTGCCCTGGGTCAGAAGCAATGTAGTAAGACACAGCATATCCACAACAAGACTGCTTATTTTAATCGGCGAGTCCCTCTCTGCATCT
>NC_134777.1:20354635-20357135 GCF_046742065.1 Oratosquilla oratoria | reverse complement strand
CACAAGATGACTTTATCTAGGTACCTATAGTACAGATGGGAAACTCATGCATGTTTAATTAAGGCAAACCAAAACCGGAGCAATGGTCGTGGTTTACTAGTTTTTCATGCTTGTAATGCAGGAAAATTGTCCATGATATTTCTGTCTACATATATACTTACCCATCTACATATAAGTGTATCTATTTTCATGTATATATATAAATATATACATATATATGTATATATATATATATATATATATATACTGTATGTATATGTATATATACTATGTATATATATATATATACAAATGCATATACATTCATACATATATATATATACATATACATATGTATATATATATGCATAAATGCAAATATACTTATGTGCATATATACAAATATACGTATCTACAATTATATCTCTACTAATTTGATTTTTCAAGGAGTTTCATGGAACATAGTATTCGGTGGTTTGTCTAGGAACACTTGCTACGTGATCTGTCTTTGTACGTGCTCTTGTATGGAATATTGTGCAATGTTTGGGTATGTTTGTGTAGATATTTTAGTAAAATGTTACTAGAATTGTTCTTAATTTGTGTCTGGCGGCTGCATTGGTGTGATGTGGTGTGAGGGGTAGTTGAGTCCACGTTTTTTTTTTTTTTTTTTTTTTTTTAGGTTTAATTTTGTATTTTAGCTCGGCTGCTTTGTTTGGCCGGATACCATGCTGTAGTTGCATATTTGAGTGTCGTTCTTATTGGTCGTTTATATTCAGTTAATAGTTTCTTTCTATTATCCAAATCCTGTTCTTACGACGTTTCTTCGATTGTTCATTTTCTTGTTTGCTTTCATTGTAAGCTCTTTTATGCGTGGAGTGAAGACTGTACATCATAAAACTCGTGAGGACAAGTATTTTAGGAATTCTAGCCAAGACAGAAGTTAGCCAATTAACGTGGTCTTTGGGCGTTTCTTAGATTTATAGAAATAACTGGTAAACAACGTGAATAACAACGTCTAAGGTGGTGAAGATATTCTGTGTTGTGTCAGCCATAACTCTGACTCATTGAGATATGTTTGAGTGTTTTTGGCTTCTGTTTTGTAGTTGTGGTCTTGGGCTATTTTTATTGGGTCATCTGCCTCCACGAGCGCTTTGATGTTGAGATCCCGGTTTTGCAAGAGAAAGTCGAGAGTGAATAGGTTAAATGCCGTTGATAATATTGTTCTTCAGGAGCATATGCTTACGTTGTAATTACGTATTTATATATCGATTACGTTCACTCTGATTCAGCTCCAGGCCTATTGAGGCCCTTGGCCGATACAACCAGACACCTTCAGACTCTCCGATCTTCTACTAACATCTCTGTATCATCGAGGTCGGCATCCAGGCCTCAACCGTTCATTCTTCACCAATTTTTTTCCTCTACTGCGGGGACGTCCTCGATGTTTTCTACCCACCATAATCTCGATGAAAACACGAAGTCTAAATCAGTCTATACATATATCAATAACATATAGATATATGTTAATTTATACGAATTTTTAAAAATGCAAGGATCTGCAACAAAGGACACTTGGTACGACATTCTTAGAAAAATGAGAATCTTGGAACTTTGGAACAAAGCTGTGTCACGCTGTGGTGGCGGGCGGGTGTGGATTTGTTTCCTTGTGTTAAAGCAGAGTCCCCGTCTGCCCGACGGAAATGTAGCCATAACAAACGAGAACATATGACCACAAGTATGATGGATGTTGACGCAAAAGGCGATGATGTGGTCGGAGGAGTTCGTGTGGTTGTGTAATATCCTCCTCATGGAGGGAAAAGATTAACCCCATTTGTGCACAAGAGGATTTGTTGTTTTAGTTTGGTAAAAGACAAATTGTTTTGCAAATCTGCATGAACCCTTTTTTTAAGGGTCCTTTTTTTTTAATCCTTTTTTCTTCTGTCTGACATGCTTTTATGCATTATGTATGTATCCGTGTATGCATGTACCTGTATGTATGTTCAAATGTATATATGTATCTATGCGTGTATGTATGTAACTATGTATGTATGTGTGTATGTATGTGTATGTATGTATGTATGTATGTATGTATGTATGTATGTATGTATGTATGTATGTATGTATGTATGTATGTATGTATGTATGTATGTGCGTATGTATGTATGTATATATGTGGACATATTTGTATGTATGAATATATGTATGTATGTATGTATGTATGTATGTATGTATGTATGTTTGTATGTATGTATGTATGTATGTATGTATGTATGTATGTATGTATGTATGTATGTATGTATGTATGTATGTATGTATGTATGTATGTATGTATGTATGTATGTATGTATGTGTATGTGTGTGTGTATGTATAGGGGAAGAAGGAAAGGAGGGAGGTGGAAGATGGGAGGTATGGAGAGAAAGAAGGGATACAGTGAGGGAGAGATAGAGAGGAAGAAAGAAAAGGAGACGAAGTGTAAACGAGACAAACATATTGAGAAAAATAGGATAATATAAGAGGGGG
>NC_134777.1:20339635-20344635 GCF_046742065.1 Oratosquilla oratoria | reverse complement strand
ATAATAATACAAAGAAACTGCATACTGATGAACGCGAGTGAACGATAGGGGAAAGAGGAATTGATGAGAGACATATAAGTCAAGAAAGGAACAAGTGAGGGGGTCAATGAAGGTGGTGGAAAGGAACAAAGACGTGGAAAAGAAATAATAAAGACAAAATCAAGACACGGACATCAGCTGATCGATAAACTCGGAAGAAACAAAGGTTAAACGGAGGATTAGAGGAAGATGGAACTTATCGTATTTTCATCATCTTTTGTCGGTCCTGGTAAATGTTTTTCTAGCTAAAAGAAGTAGAATTTTGCTGAATTGATCGTATATCCTTGTCAAAAGTCCCGGTAAATCTTATACATAGACCATTAAACTAGATAAAAATAAGTAGAAAATAAAATGAAACCAAGGTTTGTGAAAGATAGTTACAGACCCTAACTTGCTTTGTACAATATCTTTCAGTCTGACCACATTCAGACCATTCTATTCAGCATAAGGTATATCTCTCTTTATACTGAGACCATAGCTCACAGACGTTATACAAGACATTGCCAAATACATGTATTTGGCAAGCGAAGGTAAACCAAAGCCCTTCAAGACGAACTCTGACGAGTTAGATATTGAGTACGTGCTGGTCCTTGAAGTAACGAAGAAAACAAGTGTGTATCACATTTTAATTGATAGTCAACCCTGAGCATATGTCGCTTTTTGAACATGGGCCAGATATTTGAACAAACCTTAAGCATATTTGGTACAAAGGTTGTTTACAGAAGGCAGGAAGAGAGAAAGGTCAACCATTGGATACTTTACGAACAAGAAATTATTATGTTAGTACTGAAACCAACTGTGTTTTCATGGTTAGGAATAAACTATATAATGTCAGTAATCTAGAACAAAATATGCAAACTGTAATTGTTTACCAATGTTTTTCTATGGTAAGGCAAAATATCAATATATATAATTACTACACAAATGTTTTTCCGTCGATACACTAGGTAAATACATCTACCAAGGCTTTTTCCCCCTTACAAGGGAGGTAGCCAAAAAGGATACACTAGGTAAAAGAAAGGGAGGTAGCCAAAAAGGATACACTAGGTAAAAGAAAGATATCACGAATTATCGTAAAATAACTGATCAAATATAGAAGGTAAGTACAAGGAGGAACAGATGTGGAACAACGAGGAACATTTAATAAAAAAGAAGAAAAATGAGAAGAGAAAGAACCAGAGAGAAAAGAGGGGAGTAAGAGGAGAAGGAGGAGAAAGAGTAGTAGTAGTAGGAGGAGAAAGAGTATGAGAACGAAAGAAGTAGAAAATGAAGAAGAAAAATGAAGGAGTAAGAAGGAGGGGAAGTTCAAGACGTTCGAAGATATAAGGAAGTGCGTGAGACCTATGAGGGGACCCGTGTCACGTTGTGTGGGGAGCCCGTGAGAAGGGAGAAGGTGCTGAGAGCCGAACGAGCGGGTGAGAGGGCGATGGAGAGAGGAAAGGAAGGCGTGAGGGTGGCGGAGATGGAAGGAAATGAGGGGTGTGATATTCGCGGTAGAGTGAGAGTTCACGTTACTGCGGGTCACTAACGGGCATAACCTGCACTGAAATCATGAAAAATAGATGTAGAAATAGATAGACAAGCAAACAAACAAACAAACAAGTAAATGAATCAGACAAATAAATAAGAGAGAGAGAAAAAGAGAGCCTGACAGACGCAGACAGATATGCAGACATATAGACAAATAAGCAGAGAGAGACAGAACGAGACGGACAGACAGAGAAGTATACAGAAAATTTCCATGTACAGTAAATATGTGTATACACAAATATATTGAAAAAAATATATGTGTATATTATATGATATATACACACACACACACACACACACACACACACACACACACACACACACATATATATATATATATATATATATATATATATATAATATGTATGTTAAAGACAGATTGAACGTTGAATGAATTGGCAGAGCTTCTAAATATATATATATATATATATATATATATATATATATATATATATATATATATATATGTGTGTGTGTGTGTGTGTGTGTGTGTGTGTGTGTGTGTGTGTGTTAAAGACAGATTGAACGTTGATTGAATTGGCAGAGCTTCTAGATATATATATATATATATATATATATATATATATATGTGTGTGTGTGTGTATATGTATATATATATTATATATGCGTATATATATATATATATATATATGTATTTTTATATATATATATATGTACGAGTATATATATATATATATATATATACATATATTTATATATGTGTATATATATGTATATATATATAAAATTATATGTAAGCAGGCCTGTACACGTTTATTTACGACAATGTTCAGGATTTCAGATATATATCTCTGACTTAACTACCCTTGTGTCACCTTTTTCTCATTCATTATGTTTTAAATCTTTTATCTTAATCTCTTAATCTCTTCTTCCGATACTTGCTTTCTCCCGTTGCTGATATATGATTCCTTATTGGCATCATATTTTTCTTCTTCTTCTTTTATCTTTCTTATTTTCAGTGTCTCCACCTTCTGGCCTTCTCCTTGACATTTTACTTCTTCGTCTTCTTCTTCTTCTTCATCCTTGTGTTGTGTAAACTTTTCCTTTGGTGTCAAAGATTTCCCAGATTATATCTTCCCTTTTTCTTTTTCTTTCGTCTGTTTCTTCTTCTGTTTCCTTTTCGTGTTCTCTATTTGCTCTTTTTTTCTCTCTCTCTTTCCCATCTCTTTGTTCATTAAGTCAATCACCTGTACTCCCTAATTATCACGTATTTTGTCTGTTTCTTTCTTTCGTTTAATTTCTTCGCTATTTGTGTTTTTATCAATTAGTCATATTGCTCTCTTCTTCATTTATTTTCCCCCTCCTCTGTTTTTTTTTATATCTTTATTATTATAATTCTACGCGTCTCGCGCATTATTTCTCTATATTCTTATATTTCCACTTCGTTTACTTTCTATTTTTTGTTTCATCATCAGATATATTTTCTTCTTCTCGCTTTCTTATTTGGTTGTACTATTTGGACTTCAATCACTTCGTCTATACCTTGAATCTTTCATTATTACGACATAATACATCTATATTAACGGACCATATATATATATATATATATATATATATATATATATACATATATATATATATATATATATATATATATGTATATATATATATATATATATATATATATATATATATATATATAAATATAACTATAACTATAACTATAAATATAGATATAAATATAAATATAAGTATAAATATAAATATAAATATAAATATAAATATAAATATAAATATAGATATAAATATAAATATAAATATAAATATAAATATAAATATAAATATAAATATAAATATAAATATAAATATAAATATAGATATAAATATAAATATAAATATAAATATAAGTATAAATATAAATATAAATATAGATATAAATATAAACATAAATATAGATATAGATATATAAATATAAATATAAATATAAATATAAATATAAATATAAATATAAATATAAATATAAATATAAATATAAATATAAATATAAATATAAATATAAATATAAATATAAACATAAATATAAACATAGATATAAATGTAAATATAAATATAAACATAAATATAAATATAAATACAAACATAAATATATATATAAATATAGATATAAATATAGATATAAATATAGATATAAATATAAATATAAATGTACATACAAATATAAGTATAAATATAAATATACATATAAATATAGATATAAATATAAATATAAATATAAATATAAATATAAATATAAATATAAATATAAATATGAATATATATATAAATATAAATATGGTGGAAATGTGTCTAGAAAGAGAGTTGATGATAGCAAATACAGTGTTTCGGAAGAAAGTCAAGCATAAGTACACATGGGAGAGGGTGGTGGAGGGAAGGGTGGTAGATAGAGCGCTAATGGATTATGTAGTGGTAAATAGGATTATGATAGGAAGAGTTAAGGATGTACATGTGCTAAGGGGAGAAGGTGGGGGAATATCAGATCATTTTTTGGTGGAAGGTAAGTTGAGAGTGGAGGATAGATGGAGAAGGAGGAAAGGGACAAAAGGTAGGGAGGTTCTTAGAGTGAACTCCTTGAATGAAAAGGAAAAGGAGAAGGAGTACGAAAAGAAGCTGAAGGAGGAGTGGGAGGGAGTAAAGGATAGAGCAGAGATGGGTGTGGAGGAGGAATGGGGATGGTTCAAGGAGGGAGTCTTAAAGTGTGCAAGGATGGTGTGTGGAACAAGAAGGACAGGGGGAAATAGAAGAAAGGGTAGTGAATGGTGGGATGAGGAAACAAAGAAGGTTGTAGAAGAGAAGAAGCGAGCATTCACAGATTGGTTACAAAAGAGGACAGGGAGTCATATGAGAGGTACAAAGAAAAGAAAAGAGAAGTAAAGCAAAAGGTAAAGGAGGCAAAGAGGAGAGCAGATGTGAAATGGGGTAGGAGTATGACAGAAAATTTTGAAAGTAATAAAAAGATGTTTTGGAAAGAAATTAAGAGAGGAAGAGGAGGCGAATCAAGTAGGGAAGAAAAGGTAAAAGGTACAGATGGAGAGTTGATAATGGAAGAGATGGCAGTGAGGGGAAGATGGGCAGAATATTTTAGGGAGTTGCTAAATGTGAAGGAGGATAGGGAAGGAAAGATAGCTGCAGTGGGAAATACGAAGAAAATGAGAGTGATGAGTGAGGAGAACGGAGGAGAAATAAGGAAGGATGAGGTGAAGGCAGTTGTAAAGATGATGAAAGCAGGTAAGGCACCTGGTCTGGATGGATGTCATGCAGAATGTCTGAAAAAGGGAGGTTCAGTGATGGTGGACTGGGTGGTGAGATTATTTAATGTTTGCTGGAGAGAGGGTAAAGTACCGGAGGACTGGAGTAGTGCCTGTATAGTTCCTCTTTACAAGGGAAAAGGGGACAAGTGTGAATGTAGTAAT
>NC_134777.1:20307135-20314635 GCF_046742065.1 Oratosquilla oratoria | reverse complement strand
ATAACTGCATAACAATCAAAGATGTAGAAAATTGCCAAATATCATAAAAGCAGGTACAAATAAACAGCATATAAATACGAGCATAGGAATCTGAAATATATTATAAATTTTACTCGTATGATAAGATACTGATTTATGACAGCAAAGTCATCACCCCATCAATCTTTAAAAAAGTAGTAAATATTGTTAACAGAACTACAATCTACAATAATGTTTAATAACAGACCTACTGTTTGTATATCTGGCTCAAATAAATGACAATTTACAGAAGCCACTCACATAGAACTTGCGGTAACATTTGTCACGTGTGCGAGAAAAAGGTTTTGATTTCATAATCCTTTTACAGCATAAAAACCAAAAGAAAACATTCCATACTACACACGGAGAATCACTAAATGATGATGTCGAGCAAAAACTCGAAAGAAAACTTATAAATACAACTCCCAGGAAGTAAAACGGTGGTGATATAAAAGAAGGCTATGAAACGAACTCGACAACATAAGCGCGCTGAAATAAACAAACCATTATGATATACAAGACACTGCTGCTCTAGACCTTTCATCCACAAGAACAAGAGGCTGTGGAACCATGCTCAGGTGCGGAGTCTTAAGCTACTTGGCGTCTACTCATCTCTCGGGGAGCAATAGACATCTTGGTGGAACTAATCAATTACCTCGAGAATCACGGCAGGCCTAGCAAGCCGTTGGCTTCTTATATAGTTGTTGAAGAAACACATATGATGCCTCAGGATGGACTGATCTCTCGGCAACAAACGTGCTATGATAACGGAGAGTCCCTCGGGGTTGATACATTGAATGTGAAGACAATTAATTGTCATCGCACGTGGGGAAGATATATGCAGGAATACCAGAGAATATATTATCATCAATAAGATGAAAAGACAAAACGGATGTAGACAGTAAAAAAGGAAAGACAAATATACTATAAATTTACACTCTAATTGATAACAAGGAAAACTGGGAGTAGAAGCAGCATTTATCATTATTATTATTATTATTATTATTATTATTATTATATATATATATATATATGTATATATAAATATATATATATATGTATATACATATATACATATATATATATACAAATGTGTATATATATATATATATATATATATATATATATATATATATATATATATGTGTGTGTGTGTGTGTGTGTGTGTGTGTGTGTGTATGTATATATATACATATACATATATATATATATATATATATATATATATATATATATGTATATATAAATATATATATATATATGGAAATAGACTCATCCACTGGGATTCGAACCCTTGCCTAGGCGGCTTACGTCTTATAAGGCAAAGACCTTACTGACCATGCTATCTCGACCCTACAAAACGAAACTACTTGGATCACGGTCCAGTCGTTCCGCCGAGGGCACTCGGACAGAACATGCTACGTAATGTATTTCATCAAATCCTTTATGCAGGTTAGTCTTCCGACAAGTGTTTTTATCATTTGACAATTTTTGGAAATAGACTCATCATTTATCTTTATATATATATATATATATATATATTTTTTTTTTTTTTTTTTTTTTTTCTTGGACAGGTTGCCAAGGAGGAAAAAATATGAGAAACCTTAGCGGACCAAAAACATGTGATTAAATAATCATAAGCTGGAGCCATAAATAGCTTGTATAGAAATTATGTCAGTTCGATGAGGACCCAAGTAAGAAAGGTCAATTGGTTTGACATAATCAGTATTGGAAGATATGGTGATGTGGATCTTCAATGCTGTTTGTGTTATTTATAGATTGTGTATATAAAGAGACTAAGATTAGAGGATGAGATGAATACACTGATTTGTGACGATGACAAAGCACTGGTTGTAAAGCCTTGAAATGAAGAATTAAATACAAAAGGATTGAACATGAATGAAAATTAAGTCCGAGGTAATAACTGCAGTATGAGAGAAAAAGGCAATGGAAATAGGATTCCATTGCGTACAATTAAAAGTGGTTGAAATTTTCAAAATTTAATAATTCACCAAGAAGTTAGTACTAGGAAAAGAAAATCACAAACAGAATGAATTTAAAGCTACTCAAATAATTTAGTGGTATTGTATCCTCGTTTTAAAAAAGGATTTATCTTAAGAAAAAGTATGAAACTTATATAAAACAAGACCACTATTGTCATATGGATCAGAGATTTGAGTACTAAGACCAACACTAGAGTACAATACAAGCATCAGAAATGACAACGTTAGGTTTGGCACAGATATCCAACAAGAAGAGACCGTTTAAGAAATTATGAAACCAAGAATAATCTGGATATCAAATTAGCATCAGAAATAAAAGAAAGGAGTAAAGCAAGATGATAAGGTCACGTTATGAGAACGTATGAAGATATCCTGCTAAATATAACCACTGGGAGCCGAGAGGAAAGAATCCGGTAACTGGAAACAGGAAGCCATGGAGTGATGAAAAGTGGAGGAATCGAATGGAGCAAGAGGAACAACAGAAGAAAACGGCGAAAAAGATAAACATTAAAAGACCATCTCAGATGGAGAACTTTAATAAGATATCACAATGCACAGTACCCTGATATTACAATCCAGTGCCAATTCTTTTGTGACAATAAATATATATTCTATTATCAGCCTTTCCGCTGCACTAGGGACTTGACTGAATAGAATCGTAAGGTGAAGGCCGAAGTATGTAAGGCGTCATTAACATTGAAAGAGTTAATGGAGACATGTTAACTTGTGTTTATTTTTTTTTCCTTTTAGTGAAAATCAGAAAGACGTTATTTTAACGATATAGGAAGTATTTAAGGCATCATTACCATTGAAAGAGTTAATTTAGGTATGCTAATTTGTGTTTATTTTTCTTTAAGTGAAAAATAGAAAGACGTTATTTTAACGTTATACCAGAGCAACAGTGATGAAATTCCTAACAAGGTTATTAAAATAATAACGTAGATATTTTCACATCTATCATTTCGGAAACATTACTACAGTAAAAACGCAGAAAACAAAAACAAAAAATAAATAAATAAAGTTCAAGGACAACATAATCGGTAAAGAAAAGAAGCCAAGACAAAAGAAAACGACAGCAAACGCGTCGATAAATGCCGAAAGTCGACAGTGGTGACGACAGCATCATCACTGCAGTAATAACGCTGAAAACTAAAACAAGAAAAGAAAAGTAAGTTCAACGACAACATAATCGGTAAAGAAAAGAAGCAAAAGACAAAAGAAAACGACAGCAAACACGTCGATAAATGCCAAAAGTCGACATTGGTGACGACAGCATCAACGCTGTCGTCATCGGGGAGAGAGGAGAGACATAGCAGCAGCAGCAGCAGCAGCAGCAACGAAGACGCCCACGTTTCAGACTGCGAGTGTCTCGTCCCGTGCCAACTGTTGATCCTTACGGCATCTACGAGGGGAAGAAATCGGAGGGAAAGCAGAGGACGTGGGCACGTTGGGGGGAGTCTGTAATCATGGGTTAAGGGGAGGGGGGATGATTGGGACGATACAGATGAAACAGGAAACGACGAGGAAGGTCGGAAAGTGAAGATTTTAAGAAGAAAGACTTGCAGAAGCAGGAAATAGCAGATGATGCAGAAAAACTCCACACCGTTCAAATTGAGAAGGGAAGCAAGGAGATGGGATGTCAAAGGAAAGTATAGGAACAAAAAAGAATTATCACTGCTAAATATAATACATCAACTAAAGTTAACTGTTTGCAACTCCTACAATCAGGTGATTTAAGTGAATGTTGTTTATATTAATTATATTCTAATGTGGGCGCGTTAGTATGTATAAATATACACAGTGAAACACACTACAAACAGTCAAACACATAGGCAGATAAATATACGTACATACAAACATACATACATACAAATATATATTTACACACACACACACACACACACACACACACACACACACACACACACACACACACACACACACGCACACACACACACACACACACACACATACACACACACACACACACACACACACACACACACACACACACACACACACACACACACACACACACACACACACACACACACACACACACACACACACACACACACACACACACACACGCGCGCGCGCGCGCGCGCGATATATATGTATATATATATTATATATATGCATATTTTTATATATATATATGTATATGTGTGTGTGTGTGTGTATATATATGCATGAATATATATATATATATATATATATACATATATATACACATATATATGTGTGTGCATATATATATATATATATATATATATACATATATATGTATGTATGTATGCACATACACTGAACATTTTCACGTGAGCGTGCGTTTTTCTCCCTCATAAACGTGCAAAAAGGATAGAGTAAAAAAAATAAATAAACACTTGGTAAAGGTGATGCTCATCATACCTGAACTGACAGCCAAGTAATCGTATTTATGAAACAGAATCTCAGAAACAGGAATGATGGAACTAGACTTAAGAATGAAAATAATCATTTATCTTCTTTTGTATTCTTAAAATACCAAGTCGTTGTAATATTAGATATGCAAACTGGTATTAAGATTTTTTTATTTTAGGGGGGAGGGGCTCCAGAATTGATATTAGAAGAGGATTTCAATTTTGCAAATGTTAAGTAGATGAGCCTGAATTGAAAGGTAATTGAAAAAGTTTGAAATACAAGAGAAGAAAGCAGTTTTATTGAATTTGAATTTCGTAAAAATATAAAATGTAATACCGAAGGTTCAGTATAGCTTTTAACCCGAATGTAATTTACAAAGAAGGGGTAAGATAATAAACGCACTAAAAAGACAGATTTCAATCCAACATTATCAAAAGATATAAAAATGCAGATTTTGAAAAGAGAGGTCTTGAATGAGACATAGGAGAAAAAGAGTTTGTGACGAAATTTAAATTCACCAAAATATCTTCTCATGACCCCTACTGGAGGTACAGCCGTGTGGGCAGGCATTTGGTCCCCGGGTCGGAGCCAAGAGCCTAATTAAGAGATTTATGGGTGTGGCCGTTGGCTGTCTCCGCTAGATGCTGCAAGGGGCAGAAGCTATACCCTTCATACAAAAGGAATCTTGTACTCTTCTTAATAAGGACATTTACTATTGGTTTTCTTGTCCACAACCGTTAACCCTTCGATATCATTATGTGTGACCCTAATGGCACATTAGGTTTGGATCTTTTTTCATCCTTTCCTCATCCTCATCCTAATCCTTTCTTCATCCTTACCCTTTCATCATCCTCATCCTCATCCTCATCCTCATCCTCATCCTCATCCTCATCCTCATCCTCATCCTCATCCTCATCCTCATCCTCATCCTCATCCTCATCCTCATCCTCATCCTCATCCTCATCCTCATCCTTATCCTCATCCTCATCTTCATCCTTTCTTCATCCTCATCTTTTCCTCATCCTCATCCTCATCCTTTCCTCATCCTTTCCTATCGCCATTTAAATTCTGCCGAATATCAACAGGATTCTATAGTTACTATCAACACCATCTAAAGTACATTCACGATTACCAAATCATTACTACAAACGTCATTGTATTACGACCATAATGGAAGTTTGAATGTTCATCATTAACAACAATGGGAAATGTTTTAGTCCTGTCATAACGAGGACATGCCTATACATATTCTGTAAACACCTCAAAGGCATAGCAACTCGATTGTTTTAAGTCTTGCGTAGTGCTGACCTACATTATCAGATACTTCAGAAAACTAAGTCTGAAGCATAGGACCAGATGCATTGCTCTCTATCAAAATTATTTGTAGCCTTACCTAGCACTAAAATACCAACTGAGTGTTAAAAAAAAGGTGTTGTTTTTAATGACATACAGGCTCATTATTTTTTTTTCTATGAGATCATTGTGAAAGCATCTCTCAGAAGCCCTGACCTGTTTTCAAAAAAGAAAAAAAAAGAAAAGAAAAAAATGGCCTCCATTCTGTTAAACCACTTTCCCTTTCCTCCTCCTCCTCTTCCTTCCCCTCTTGTGATCACCCAATCGATGGCCCCATCTACCCTCGAGTTTTCTGCCTATCTCGGAAGCCAACTCCAAGCCCCAACAACAGACCTTCCCCACTAATCCCCACCTAGCTTTTGTCACCAATGGCCCTGGTAACACGAAGTTAACATCCATCCCGAAGACCTTTAGTCACCATCACTCCTGCCAGCATCCTCCCACCCCTTCCCTTCTGTCCTTCATAAGCCTAAAAAATATGCTTGTTCTGCTTCCCAAATCAAAATATCCTTTTACCTCTCACCTTCTTTGTCTTAAATCATAGAAATGACAAGCATAGCCTGGTCTCCGTCACAAGAACTCCCTGCAGAGTCGTCCTTTGCATGATAAATCCCTCACAATCAATTGCTAAATGAATTTTTTGTACTGCTAACTGTACCAGAAACACCGCCTTCGAATGTACAAGCAATATTTCCTTTCAGTAATTCTTCAGCCCAATTCAGACCTCATCAACTTGGCTTCGACTCTGCTTTATCATTGCACCACAAGATCAAAGAAATTCCTCTGTCACTGCCCCATAGACTGATATGACATATCCTCTGGTGATGTCTGCCCAACTTCCTCCTCGAAATTCTTGCTGTAAATAACAACTATGTCGCTCACAACCGACTTGTTTTACTCAAATTTGCGTGTTTTTTCTTTTTGGCTACCCTCCGTGTATGTATGTACCTATCTTACAGCCGATGCTATAATAACATGCAGCATCACTCGCCAAATACGTTCCCACATGCCAGATTTCTTGCGGCCCTTCTTGTGCAGGTGCAAAGGTGCTTGGGTCGACACAAGATACATTGTCTTCAAGCAAAGGAAGGAATCTAGGTTAGTGTGTCCCAGACATGGCTGATTCACTCTTTGCCTAAACGCGCGCTTTATTTTCGGAACGTCAGCATGAGAAATAAAGTAGGCATCTGTTTTTTTCTTTTTAATGTTTTAAAGAAGATGAGGAGGAGGAGGTTGGGGAGCGAGGGGAGTGAAAGGGGAAAAGGTGGTTGTAAATAGTGGAGGAGGGTGGATGGAAAGAGGGAAAAAGAAGATATACAGAGTAGAAGGTGCTGGTAATGACTGGGGTAGAAAAAGTCGCCTTGTAATCAAGAACTTCTCCGACCGAGATGCGTAAGATGTACAAACGTGCGGCCAGACATGTAAATGTGTAAATAAGCATCGTTTCTTCTTTTATCTACGCTGTGTAATATATGACATTCGTAAACATAGCACGACACTCATAAGTTTGCGGAAACACACACACGTCAAAATAACAATAAAGTCACAGAAATACAATCTAAAAAAATCTCTTCCATTCTTGATACTATTTATATATTTACTCTCATTGTCTGTACGTGGTTTTATCATCGTGAACACCGTCAATAACACGCACACACACGCACAAACACACATACACACACACACACACACACACACACACACACACACACACACACACACA
>NC_134777.1:20279635-20282135 GCF_046742065.1 Oratosquilla oratoria | reverse complement strand
AAGTGTAACTAAAGGGAACAGAACAGCGTTTAAAACTATCGGAAAACATAGAAACCAGAGTAAGAATAGAAAAAGAATGAAAAAAGAAAAGAAAAAGAGAATTCACCTAAGTTCCTTCTGACTCAACGGGAGTTCTATACTCGTTCGTGAGAGTGTGAAAGATGTTGATAGCCTTGTTTAATATTTTCTCTAAATTAAAAAAAAAAAGTCAATCAATCAGTGAGATCTAGTTTCTGGTTACTCATTCACAAAAATAAGCAAAACTCAGCTATATATAAAATCTGATATATGAACAATTAATCGAAACAGATGAACACCATTATTCACTTGCGCAGTGGAGGCTTGCACATTCCCTGATTCAACGCCTTGATTTAACGAACTATGATTTAGCGATTTCTCGATTAAACGGAATGTGAATTCTTTTTATTAATATATTGTTCTATTAAATAAAGTATATTATTAAATAAATACCACTTCCATTAATACAATTACGTCCATGGAAGCACCTTTATGTATAGATACTTGACAAAAAGTTGTAAACAAAAATCACTCAATGATACCAGAATGCAGACGGAGCTGTTGTAGTAAACATGTCTGAAGCGAAGTGCCGGAGAAGCCTTTGATGAGAAATCTAATAGTATTACACTTGATTTCAGGAACTATTCCTATAAATTGGGAGAAAGGAGCGGGAATTTGATTTAACGCACACACACACACACACACACACACACACACACACACACACACACACACACACACACACACACACACACACACACACACACACACACACACACACACACACACACACACACACACACACACACACACACAAACACACACACACACACACACACACACACACACACACACACACACACACACACACACACACACACCACACACACACACACACACACACACACACACACACACACACACACATATATATATATATATATATGTATATATATATATATATATATATGTATATATATATATATATTGATATATATATATATATATATATATATATATATATATATGTATATATATATTTGTACAGATCTTGAGGGACATTTATATTTATCACCTTACTGGATTTGATCAAACTGCATTCAATTAAATTTCCTTCTGTTATGTTGTTATATGTAATTACTTTAGAGCTATTCCAGGCAACTGAGTGGTTAAAACTGCTCATGTGAGTGAATATACCCATAGATTGGTTTCCCTCTCTAACGTATTTCTTGTAATGATTGGTTCATTCGTGTTTTGAGTGTTTTTGGCAGTTTGACGAACGTACAAATTATTACATGATTTGTAATTGTCTTACCGTATTTATATTGCTAAAAATTATAATGATATTAGAATTACGTAACAAATTTGGGATGCCCTGCGCGCGCACGAGCACGCACACACACACACACACACACACACACACACACACACACACACACACACACACACACACACACACACACACACACACACACACACACACACACACACACACACACACACACACACACACACACACACACACACACACACACACACACACACACACACACACACACACACACACACACACACACACACACACACACACACACACACACACACACACACACACACACACACACACACATACACACCGATTTCTTGGGATTGTCCATCTGGCTCCTCCGAAATCGGGGCCTCCTCCACAGAGACTTCCCATTCCCCGCCAAAGAAATCGGGGTCTCCTCCACAGAGACTTCCCATTCCCCGCCAAAGAGAAGAACATCCTGCCATACGTCGTTCCCAAAGACTGAGAAGCAGATTGGCGCTGAACCCTAAAGTGACCTCACCAAGTACTGTTTCCGTTAACCTGTGATCTCTCCTAGTTTTCGTGCTCATATGGATGACCTCCCCCAGTTTCAACACGGTGACTTCTCCCCGTGCTTTTCCCTTCATTTAAAATATGCTCCCTTTTTGATTATTATTCACATCAACTGAGGATGCAGAAAGATCTGCAAAACGTTTTGAAATTTAATTTGTTATGCTTGTATTTTGTTTTTTGCTGTATTCTTTGTACTCTGTTCTAGTATTTTGTTTACTGTGTGCTGTATTTTTGTGTTCATTATAACTTTTGTGTTTCCTATGAGTTTTGGAAATTTTATTTACTCCCCCTACCAGAAATCTACTTTTCGCAAGCTTGAGAGCTCACGGAAAAAGTTAATCAATAATTCTTTTGCTGTCGTTTTTAACAGAATATGTATCAGAGAATCTCCTGCCACGCTTCACCAATATATATATATATATATATATATATATATATATAAATATAGATATAGATATATATATATATATGATGTAAGCGGAATAGGTAACACAGGAGTCTTGGTCTTGAGTTTATTCCTGACTAGTTTCGCAGGTATGTATTCCGCTTACATCAACCTGTCAGAATGTCTCAACATATAAATATATATATATATATGCATGGCATACATATATATGC
>NC_134777.1:20249635-20252135 GCF_046742065.1 Oratosquilla oratoria | reverse complement strand
TGTATACCTAAATGAATTTTTGATGTCCGCGATTGCAACATTTACTTTGTTGCAATTCATAGTCACATTTGTATTTGCACAAGAGCCGATTAACTCCCATTTAATTCAACGCCTGCCGTGTTGAGCTGAATAACCTGAGCTATAATAAACGCCTCACGACATTGTCTGTCTGGCTCGTGGTCTGAACGAACCTGTCTCATCAATTAATTTAAAAAAATTTAGAAATAGTATTAAGAAAAAAAAAAATCGTAAATTGCGGCCAGGTATTGGAGCGACTGGACTCCGATGATTTTCCTCATTCCTGGAAAGTATAAAAGTTCGTCGAAGTCTAACGTTTTCTTTATTACTGACGAGTGTCAATATACAGAGAAAAAGCCTTTTGATATATTATTGGGCAATATTATGATAATTATCATATGTGTATATATATATATATATATATATATATATTATATATATATATGTATATATATATATATATATATATATATATATATATATACATATATATATATATATATATATATATATATATATATATATATATGTATATGCAGCATAATAAGCATACAATAATTAAGATTCCATCCTTGAGTAGGAATATATGGCACAAGCTGAATCCTCTGCTTGTCGGAGGGTCAGCACTCTCGATCTCCCACTCATAACAAAACCTAACTTGTATCTTATCTTTCACCCAAAGGTTATAGTGAGTTGTGAGGTTGGCCTCTGAGACATCGTCTAGGTCTGTGACCCCTGACCTTGGTGTTGACCTTCCGTGGAACCTTCCGAAGGTGAGAAATGACCTGATGATTCGTATTTACAGGAAGGGCTCTCAAGTGTTTGACGGGTCTGGGCGAGGGTGAGTGGGTGGGTGGGGTAGTCACAAATGAGGGAGGAAAAACAGGTAGTTTGTGTCCGTAAGGTGATGGGGGTGGGGGTGGTGTTGGGAGTCGTTGGGGTTGGGAGTTGCTCGGGTTAGGAGTCTCTCGGGTAGTAGAAGGTGGGGAGGACTTGTACAGGAGTGTGTCGGATACGTATATGGGTGAAGACCTTCATTATTACCCCAAGCCGCATATACGTAAGGGCGAAAATTGATTGTTGTGGAAGCCTAAGGAAAGCCTTACGACTCGGTGTTACTGAAAGGAATTGAGAGGTAATAGAAATAGAAAAGAATAATAGAAACAGTAAGAAACCGATGAAAAAAAAATCTGAAAGAAAAAGAAATTGTATTTCGTCATCAATAACCAGCGCTTCTATCTCCGCCGAAGACGTGAAATCATACAGGCGGTAAAGAGGAACTTTGATGAGTGTAGTAGGATGAAGATTAGTTTCCAGTCATAAGCGAATGATGCGTTACTCTAGTCCAGCGTTTCTCAACATTTTTACCCTTGCGTAACCTTTAAGATAAATTGCATGTCTCACGGAACCCCTGGAAAAAAAAAAAAAAAACATATACCATTTCTTTCTCATTTTATTTTCATCGTAATAATAGGTTAGATAGGATGATGTCTATATTACATTGTTCGAGCGAGAGAACAAACAGACACCATCTTCCAGTCGCTATATAACATTTATGTATATATATATATATATATATATATATATATATATATATATATAATATATATATATATATATATATATATTATATATATATATATATATATATATATATATATATATATACAAGGCTTCTTCTTCCTCGGGAAGCAGCTCAGTCAAAAGCATACACTCATTCCCACCCACTCTACTCCCACCCACCATCCTTGTTTCCTACTCATTCTAGCTCCTCGTGGATGAGGAGTCCTCCCTGCCTCCTTTCATCCCTGCCTCCCACTCGCAAGAAGAGAAAAGGAGGAGACGAGGAGAACGAGGTCAGAGAGGAGCTCGACCTGGGAGGAAATTTGATACGAATGCAACGTCAGGAAAGTTTTTTTCTCCATTTGCGCGAAAGTGTTGTTGGACAAGTCGTCGACGTCATCGTCGTCAAAACTTCTAAGCCGTTTCCTTTACTGTCACCGCAAACGGAGGAGGAGGAGGAAGAGGAGGAGGAGGAGGGGGCGGGGGACCCCGACTGACGCTGTCCTGCGTACTGGCCGTGTATAGAAGCGACAAAAGCTTTTGACACGGTTCCCAGTGTCGCAATTTCCAGCGAGCTTCCAGTGACCCAAAACGGCGCCAACAGTCGTGACTGCATTGTGGAGAGTAATTTTTCAGAACGTTTAACGTGATCCTTCACACACTATATTTCAATTTTTACACTCCGTAAGTTAGGCTTCAAAAGTTTTATGTGTCTGTTGTGAAGCAATCGGTTTATTTATAAGCAGAGCTACGTGCCCTGGATGGGTAGCAAGGGCATCACGGAGTGATTTGCTGGACGTCCGTATTCAAGAAAATGTTAAATACAAACTACCTTCAGGGCTTTATCCCTCAGATTGCCCCAACACGAAGAAGGATTTTATATCCATGGAACCACAGGACGACTTCCCAGAAGAGATTC
>NC_134777.1:20234635-20237135 GCF_046742065.1 Oratosquilla oratoria | reverse complement strand
AAAAGGAAGAGTCAGGCGAAGATGAAGAGGAGGAATAGGAGGAGGAGATGGAGAATGACGATAAAGGGGAGGGGGAGGAGGAGGAGGAGGAGGAGGAGGAGGAGGAGGAAGAGGAGGAGGAATAGGAGGAGGAGATGGAGAATGATGATAAGGAGGAGGAGGAGGAGGAAAAGGAGAAGAAGGAGGAGGAGGAGGAGGGGGAGGAGGAGGAGGGGGAGGAGGAGGAGGAGGAGGAGGAGGAGGAAGAGGAAGAGGAGGAGGAATAGGAGGAGGAGATGGAGAATGACGATAAGGAGGAGGAGGAGGAGGAGGAGAGGAGGAGGAGGAGGAGAAGGAGAGGAAGCTGGGGGCGGGAGCTGGTTTTTCTTAGATGGGAATGTTGAAGGCAGAGTTGGTCCTCTTGGCAGGGGATGAATGAACAGCCTCCAACATCTCACATACTTCTCCTTTTTTTAATTCTTCTTCCTTATCCTTTTCACTTTTATTTTCTTTGCTCTTTTCATTACCTTCTTCAGTTTTTTTTTTCTTGTTTTGCTTCTTCGTCTTCGTCTTCTTTTTTATGATTTTTATCATTTTTCTCTTGTTTTTCTCTTCTTATTTTGTTTCTTTTTCCATTTCTTCTTCCTTTCTATTAACTATTTTCCTGTTGTTTTGTTCTCACCCTCTCTCTTTCTATCTCTCATTCAATCAACTGTTCCCTCCCTCCCTCTCTCCCTCTCTTCCACCTGCTCTTTTTTCTTTTTTCTTCTCAGGTTTTGTAAATAAATTAATCGACAAATAAGCAAGTAAATTGATAGTACATACATATACCAAGGCTTTTTCCCCCTTCCAAGGGAGGTAGCCACAAAAGGAAAGGCATAAAAACACTCCCACCCATTTCATCCCTAAATACACTCCACACCCCTCCCACCCTTCCTCTCATCTGAGCACCTCCTGATAGTAAGTGAATCAATTAATGTATAAACAAACAAATAATGAATAAACAAATAAACACTGGTAAATGAATGAACAGATGACAAAGAGAAAGTTAACAAAGAAATAAATAAGTAAACAGACACATAAATAAGAAATAAAAATATTTAAAAAAAAATTACATCCATCATACTGCTTAAGTCCATTTGTTTTGTTTTTTTCATCATTCTACCTTTCATTCTTCTTTAATTCTTCTTTCGCCATACATTATTGTATAATGTTTTTTCTCTTCATCAATTTTCTTATCTCACTAGATGTTGTCCGTATCCTTCTCATTCCTCAATTTTCCTCGTCTCTGTTTCATTTCCGTAAGTCCATTTGTACTTTTTTTTTTCATCAATCTACCTATCATTCTTCTTTAATTCTTCTTTCGCCATATATTGTTATATAATGTTTCTTATCTTCATCAATTTCCTTATTTCACTAGATGTTGTCCTTATCCTTCCCATTCCTCAAATTTCTTGGTCACGTTCTTGTCTCTGTTTCATTTCCTTAAACTTTGCAAGAAATATTCTCCTCCATTACATCACTTTCTAGGTCCCCTTCTTTCATAAGATCATAAGAACATAAGAATGGAGGAGACTACAAGAGACCATAAGGCCTACTCTAGGCAGTTCTATGGTCGTTACAATCTGTCATCACCATCCGTAAAGTTATCTAATCTTCTCTTAACCCATTAAACTCCGATGACAAGATGTCTTGTCATTTGGTCAAATAAAACAAAAAATCATAAAACACCAAAATGTTTGATCAAACACCAGAAAAATATGACGTCAGTCCTCGCTTCGGGCGAGGACTGACGTCATATTTTTCTGGTGTTTGATCAAACATTTTGGTGTTTTATGATTTTTTGTTTTATTTGACCAAATGACAAGACATCTTGTCATCGGAGTTTAATGGGTTAAGACAACCAATAGTTTCAGCGTTCACTACATGGTTACTAAGTCTATTCCATTCGTAAACCAATCTATTGGTAAACCACTTTTTGCCTATTTTTTTTTTCTTAAGCATGGATTTGTCTAATTGAAACCCATTATTAAGAGTCCTACCCTATTGTCTTAGTATGATGACCTTACCTCTATCGTCCTTGTTAAAACCCTTGAACCATTTGAACACCTTCCTTATCCTCTTTTTTAATTTGTCCAATTATTCTATAATCGTCTTACTTCTACCTTTTTCCATTTTTGTTTCTAGCCCACATTCTCTTTTCTCTATTTTGTTTACTACTATCGGCATATAGAAAGTCGAATATTGGCTACCACTTGGATTAAAAGACCTTTGGACTTGAGTGACCTTGACAGGTCAAATTGTAGGTTCACACATATCTAATGCTATAATAACAAAAGCTGCAGATGCGCACAATAAGCAACCTATTGGGAGTAAGACATGGCAACATATGACCTTTACTTTGGTAAAGCAAACCAACATTAGGCTGCTTTAAAGACTCATCTGCTGGGCTAGGTTTGTTGTCCTTGGCACTCCCCTTTGACACCTCAGTGACTCCACCTCCTGAGTGTGATAATGTCCT
>NC_134777.1:20217135-20219635 GCF_046742065.1 Oratosquilla oratoria | reverse complement strand
TTGTAAATCCTTTGTAAACTCCTATTCATCGTTGAAATGGTCTCCAGTGAGCTAAATAACAGTAGATCATAAGTATAGGATATGTGAACAAATAAATTGAAAACCATGGTTTTAAAGAATATTACGTACTTTCCAAGACTTGATTTGGATAGCTGGGGTTAGTGATAGCCACTGTTATACGCGTTTTATTCAGCTGTAGGAATGTTACCGCAATATAAGGGGATGGATAGATGGAGCTGAGGAAATGATACAAGGAGATACTTAGCTCATCTGAAACTTTAACCCTATATGCTTGGCAGAATCAAATCTGTATAAGACATTCGTTAATCTTTACCTGTTTCCTATAGGCCAATAATTTCATTCATCTTAGAGAAAAAACCACATGAGAAAATAAACATAACTGTTACTATTCATAATTGCGTCATCTTTATGTATATTCTGTCCCAGCTCCAGATATTATTTTGTATTCAGTTTTGAGAAAACTTCCCCATTCATGGGATCATGCATGTGAATAGCATAATGAATGGTTAACGAAAGATCATTGGCATCTCTGTTTCTTCAGGGTCTAAACAACACACGAGGAAACGGTTCAACGACACGGAAGCATATCTACACTTAAAAATAGACCTTTGAGAGGCCGCACATTCCGATGTTTAGATAGATGGATTGATGGGTTGCATGGGTGAATAGAGTGTTACAAGTGAATAAGGTTTTATTGGCTCGTGCTTGATTCAGTCAGGGAGTAGACCAAACTGTCTCCTCAGTGATGTCTGGGCCTAAATTGGTTTAGGTCCTTCTGTCACTTCCCCTCTCCCCTCCTCCACGCTCTTTCTTTCTCTCTCTCTCTCTCTTTCTCTCTACCCTTCTCCCTCTTACTTTCTCTTTCTCGCACACTCCATTCAGTCAAATGTCATCAATGTATGAAACGATTCTAAATGCAAGTTTTTAACTGGTTAATATATATTTTTTCTCGATTCGGAGCACTTAATATTCATTTAGGCAGGAGTTAAAAGAAGTATTAAATATATTAAGAAATGTAGAACCTCGCAAAAAAATCTTCATCATAATTTTCAACTTATTCCTAATTCGGTCGTAAATGTCGTTTTGTATCTATTGTGTCCAATGCCATGCATTTTTTCTATTCACTCCTTAATATATATATATATATATATATATATATATTTATATACATATACAGATATGTATATGTATATATGTGTGTATATATATATATATATATATATAGATATATATACATATACATATATATATACATATATAATCTTAATTACTTCACAAGCGTGGTACCTCTTGCCTATCCTTCCAACTAACACCGTAATTTTACACATTTATTCTGGCTAACACCAGACGATTTGTATCCCCTGAGGGAGACTGCCGCTGGCCCCCCAACAGAGCTAATCAGGTTTGACCCTGCGAAGGTACGCGATTTCAAAGCCAGATCGTCAGTAATAAAACCTGATTGCGTTCACAGACATAAAAGTGACCGAGTCAATGGGACAGTGGTCTCAATGGAAAATAGTCCTGACCTCTAATGGCTACTTTAGAATGCATGTCTTGGTTACAGAACCAGACTTGATGTGGCTTGATGGGCTTCTGAAGATAGAACCAATAGTTTTACAGCGAATAAATGTTTATCCGTTACGATGAAAGTGAGATGGCGTTCAGTTTTCTATGTGGGGGACGGGGGTGTTCTAAATGACTTAAAAAATATCACTACGTGCAGAAGTAACCAATGATGAAATAGTTGTACATTTATTTATTTATCATAATTTTTACACGAGAGTAGAGTAGTTTTATTACCCTTCATAGCAAGATAAGAGGGCTTTGAACACATACTTTACAAAACATATGTGGCAAAGAACCATGAACCAGTATGTATAGAAATCTTCAAAGATGTTGTTTTCCTTTTAATCGATGTATTGCGACATCTGGCACCTGTGAGACGAACGACATCGTCGAGGTCCATTGAGCAAAAATTGCTTCTCCATACGTAATAAAAAGACACATCACCTCCAATATCATAAACAGCTAAAAGAACTTTAAAGGGGGATTGAACGTATGTCCGACACATGCTTCAGGCGACGAAGAATTCGAAACACACCCGAAGATTAATAGGTTTGTTTGTCAACAACCCTAGATATATGGTCTAAAAATGACAATTCCTGTGAAACTACATGGTCATGAAAGACAACGCACATTTGCCAAGATCAGCACGAAGGGTTAGTTACATAATTCCCCCCTCTTTTTTTGTACATATCTTTATAGACATGAAGGACCATTTGAATAGAGGTCGTCTCACGAATTGTGTTGTGTAGGTGAGTAGGTCGAACAGACACCTGGGAGTCAAAGAAGCCAACTTATCTTGCCTATCCCGTCTTTCAGCCTCCGGTTCTCAGAAAAGAGACAAGAATAGCCCAAGTTTAACTCTTTGGCACAGTGTACAAACACATAGGTATATACATTACAGTAAAAAAATTTA
>NC_134777.1:20187135-20197135 GCF_046742065.1 Oratosquilla oratoria | reverse complement strand
GATCAAGATTTTGAGAGATGTTAGCTTTGATGCTTTATTCTGGCTTACAGAAGACGGTTCGGTTTAATATAAATAAAGAAAAATCTCACGATAATGACGACTATCTTAAAACTTTAAGGAATTTAGTCTCATTAACGAGAGATGATTTTACAAAGCTAAGAAAATTCTTCAGTTCTCGAATTGTTGATAGATGTGCTTAAGATAACTACTATATCTAATATTGTAAAATACTGAGACGAAGACGATGGGATATATGACAGTACAGCAATGGTAACAGGAGTGTAAATAACATCACAATAAGTAACAACATTGTATATATGTATGTATATATATATATATATATATATATATAAATATATATATATATTTTTTTTTTTCTAACTAATAGTGTCAGTGTAGGAAGGCGTCTACCCAAGGCCATTACTCATACATAATGTAGCCCTGTTCGAGTCACTTCTCATCAGAAGGATCAGATTAGTGTTGGAGCACATGCGCTGTAAGCAAGGCGAGTGTTCACACTTCCGGATAGTACAGATGTACATTAGGTAACTATCAGTGTCGAGACGTAGTATCCCGTTGCTAATACATAGATTGTACATGAACAAGCATTGGAGTATGCCTTGCTGAAGATGTTTTGTCAGCAACCAACAGTACTTCTATCCTTGGAGATAATGTCGCACCGAAGAGATAGAGTTATAGATGTAGTAGAGAAGAAAGTTAAGGAAGGTAGTAGGATGAATAGATAGAAGAATTAAAAATCACCAGAGGATTTTTTTTTTTTTTTTTTTTTTTTAGGGGAGAATAGTTTTTAATTGTAAAAGAATATTTGTAGATTCTGGTCCATAGGGGTGTTTCTGAAGGGCTTAGAACATTCAATGGTTTATGATGAAGATCATTGGTATCCTTACCAGCGTTCAAGTTAAATCTAAAACTTTAATAATGCACTTGTGATGTGATGCACGGTTCTTCAAATGAGGTTGGCATTCAAAATATATGAAATAGATAACCTGTCGTGTAATGTTTATAGTCACTTTGAGGAAAAATATTGTTTAATTTTGGGTATGGTTTCCATGTACTGAAACATGTGCTATTGACTCTTACGTCTTATCTTACTACGCTTTCAACTAATACCTCAACTAATGAATTACGTCTTATGATTCTCCATTCAGCAAGAGACATTTTAGGATAATCCTAGACTTGTGATCACCCGCATTTACTGGAAAAAAACAAAACAAAAACAACAACGATTATAATGATAATAATAATGGTAACACTAATGATGATAATAATAGTAATAATGATAACGATGACAATAATGATAATAATGATAACAATAATAACAACAATAACAATGACAACAAAGATAACAATAACAATAACAATGATAGCAATGAAAATAACAACAATATCAACAATAGAAGTGAGAATAACAATAATAATATTAGTAGTAATAATAACAACAACAACAGCAGCAATAGTAATAGTAATAACACTAATAATGAAGCCGCTTTGATTTCTTAGTCGTCTTCAGACCATTTTCTTCTTTTTCTTTACGAGCATTTAGTTCTCACCTTCAAATCAACAAGGAAATGAATGTCCACATAATTATTACATAACTCTTACCGTATATACAGCTACCTCATTTGCCGTATATCATCAACTAATGAATATGCAAACTGCGAGCATGTGTGTGTGTGTGTGTGTGTGTGTGTGTGTGTGTGTGTGTGTGTGTGTGTGTGTGTGTGTGTGTGTGTGTGTGTGTGTGTGTGTGTGTGTGTGTGTGTGTGTGTGTGTGTGTGTGCGTGTATGTGTATGTACAGTATGTGACATTTTGTGTGTGTGTGTGTGTGTGTGTGTGTGTGTGTGTGTGTGTGTGTGTGTGTGTGTGTGTGTGTGTGTGTGTGTGTGTGTGTGTGTGTGTGTGTGTGTGTGTGTGTGTGTGTGTGTGTGTGTGTGTGTGTGTGTGTGTGTGTGTGTGTGTGTGTGTGTGTGGTATGTGACATTTTTGTATGTGTGTGTGTACGCGTGTGTGTTTCTTCATTTCTGCGAACACATGTACATACATATTCACATATGTTAGACTATTTGCGCATAAAACTTTCCCTTTTACATGTATGAGTAAATTCTCCCGATCACTAAATTGCGTCCTAAAATATCTCTTCGGAACGATCCCATCTACAGGATGATTAGAGGCCGACGCTGATTTATAAGGAAGGGAACGGGGGCGAGCTTCTGCAATGGTTCCTGACTCTTCGCTCGCTCGACGCTTTCGTTAGATTTGCATAAACAAACACATTTTCCGTCACCAACGAGAATGAAGTCTGAAGTGCGTCATATTGCGTCGGTTTATGTCCTTAAACGGTCATGTTTCGCACTTTAACCGTGAACGTTTTTGGTATAAATATAGTCGATTCTTGTTTGTTCTGACTACCGGCCAAGCGATTTTGTTCAACTGAGGAAAACTAGTGTAGATGACGAAAGCTGAACGAGAAGATAGGGTTTCTTGAACCAGCGTACTATTTCCATTTTTCTTTTCTTTTCTTTTATTTCTATATATTTTTCATTTATTTATTTTCTACTTATTATTAAGACTTAAAAATCACCCGGTGACAACTATAAGAATATATCAGATTCAGTGCTAACCAAGTTTAGATTCTTTATGTAACCAGAAAGGGAAGGGAGATTTTTTGGGCTGAATAAAATTGTCTGGTGACTTTAATGCCCAATACTGTGTGAACTCTCGCGGCTGTCTCGTTCTGTCTACCCTCAAACGATTTGATAAATTTTTATTCAACTTTTGGAAACACATGATCATTGGAGGATTAAAGACAGGAGTGGGGAGGAGGAAGTTGTTTATGCTAAACAGATTGAAAATTTTTAGAAGCTCTGCCAAGGGATTTGAACCCTGATTACATACGCACAGGTCAGGGATCGAATCCCTTGGCAGAGCTTCTAAAAATGTTCGAGGAGGAAGTTTCTGAAATTTATTCTTTAATCCCCATACTCATGTTTTGCTGTTCTTTAGCCTTCTAAAGATCACTTCAACAGGAATTAAATCACTCGGCATTCTCTAACTCCCATTAGTTTTTGTTTAGTGGTCCCCGAGAGTAAAAACACTCTAACCCTCTAGCGATCCCCGGACCACAGTCTGAGAGCCAGTGGTCCCCAATGTACGAGTGACTGCGTAAATACAAACTTGACATTGACTTCCTCCGTCGGCTCGAACCAACACCTGTCGTGGTGGGTTATAAACTCCGCTGCAGAAACCTTGAACCAATCTGTAGTTGTCTGGGTACATATGTAACCTTTGTCTCTGGGTATTTGGGGGTATTTTTTTCTACAAAGTACTTCATTGTGATAAAGGGTATTTTCATGTCAGTGAATCAGTCATCATGTGTAAACGAAAATCGTAATGCAGAAATGAAGTCAGACCTATCCCTTGTACACACACACGTATATATATATATATATATATATATATAAATATATATATATATATACACATATGTATATATATATATATATGTGTGTGTGTGCGTGTGTGTGTGTGTGTGTGTGTGTGTGTGTGTGTGTGTGTGTGTGTGTGTGTGTGTGTGTGTGTGTGTGTGTGTGTGTGTGTGTGTGTGTGTGTGTGTGTGTGTGTGTGTGTGTGTGTGTGTGTGTGTGTGTGTATGTATATTGAAATATGTATGACAGAATGAGTGGAAAGGGTGGTGAGGTAATCGCCAAAAAACGTAGTTTTAATACTAACGTTTCGTCCTTAAGAGGACTTCCTCAATGTATATTGGGAATTATTTGAGGAAGCCCTCTTAAGGAAGAAACGTTAGTAATAAAACTCTACGTTTTTTTTTTGGCGTTTACCTCACCATCCTTTCCACTCATATATGTATATATATATACATATATATATATATATACATATATATATATACATACATATATATATAAATATATACATATATATATATATATGTATATATATATGTATATGTATATATTTATATATATATATATTTATATATGTATATATTATATATATATGTATATATTTATATATATATTATATATATATATATATATATATATATTTCATTAAAAGTGATGCCTAGTTGTGCATTAATAATTTTCTTAAAGGTATTTTTCATATACTGTACCTTATTAAGGATTTGTTTTCCTTAGGAAGGAAATTTATGACTTGGCTGTATGTAGTCATATTAGCTAGATCGCGATTTCGGGTTCAGGACCCTTCTTCAGTAGCTATAGGGATAAGAATTAATCCGAAGATTCTAGTTAAGATCTAAGTTTTATACTAGAGTTCCTATACTTGCTAATCACTGGGGGAGGTCACCTGGTATTACGGGCAGGGACGAAATGTCACGTGCGCTAGGGAGCCTCCGGGTTTGTGTTGTGGCGGAATGTGGCATGCTTATGGTTATGGCGTTTTGTCTCGTAGTTGGATGAGTGGCGTTTTGTCTCGTATTGGCGTTTGTGGTGTTATGTCTCATGTTTGTATTTGTAACGGTTTGTCTCATGCTTGGAAGGGCTCTAAGGTCTTCTGCTTGTACATTTAGGTTTGGGCTCAACTCTTTAATATACAACGCTTCTAAAATTGGGAGGCGTCTATCGTCAGTACATAAATCCAAAATCTCGGTGTTTTTCTCTAGTGTCTCTCTTGCTAGTGTTATGCCGTGGGCTTCTCTTAAGTGATTTTTAGGGGCTCCAGATGTCAGGTGGTATGAGAGGCGACGGGATAACCTCATTGTCGTCATGCCAATATAGGTGGAAGGGAGGGCTTCACAGTTCCCTCGTGTACATGTGAACCTATAGATGACATGTGATTTCTGAAGTTCCTTTCTCTCTTGTTGGGGGCTGTTTCTAATAAGGAGGTGGCTAGTTTTCTTAGTTTTATAATAAATCACTAGGTTTAGTATTTTTTTCTGGATTGACTGGTTTAATGTTTCTTTTTATAATTTGTTTCATAATGCGTTCATCTTCTTTATAAGCTGACGAAAAAGTGGATTTATAATATATGTTGATTTTCTCTTTATTTTGTTTATCATTATATATATATATATATATATATATATATATATATATATATACTCATGTGTGTGTTTGTGTGTGTGTGCGTGTGTATTCACTTGGTCTTTTGGATCACGTGTTCGACTCGTGATCGACAGCTATTTCCCTCCTGGAAGAGAGCTCAGAGCTCGTAGGTCCGATCTATGGGTAATGCTATGACCTTTCACACACACACACCCCCAACTCCCCGCCCACGAGAGTCAGAGTAACGACCCGAAGCGCAGCTGTACCGAAATTAATTTCGGCCCTGGGCAGGATTCGAACCAAGCACTACGCGCACCACCATGCTAGTAGTTCATCGTTCTACCAACTGCGCCACAGAGTCGTGTGTGTGTGTGTGTGTGTGTGTGTGTACGTCTATTGTATGTATGCATGTATGTATGTATACATATATATTTGGACACTCTGCCACTGGGTGAGGGCCCATGAAGCCTCTTCATGATGCTTTGTTTCGAGAATAGGTATGCTCGGGCTACCAACGAGAGGTACTTTACCACCTCAGGACGGGAGCATAACTCACAGTTTTTGCGCTTCCCAATGATAGACGACTGTATCTTCCCGAGGGGGCGGACCCCGGTCCGAAGGTGTCTCGATGAACCGCGACCCTTTTCATTATGGATTCCGACTCCTCCCTTGCAGATCCGAAAGAGTCTGACTAAATACAGAACAAAGACTGCGAATTGGGAATCAAGAGATGATGCGATCGTCGCAGATTTGCGAATTAAGATGAATCTGCAATCAGTCATGTATTTTGCACTTTTTTTGGTAATCAAGTCGTTTAATTGTGATCGAAGTCTAATGAGGTAAGACTGTCGCCGATGAGATGCTCCCATCCCCCCTTCCCCTCCCCCTTCCCCTCCCCCTTCCCCTCCCCCTCCCCTTCCCCTCCCCCTCCCCCTCCCCCTCCCCCTCCCCTCCCCCTCCTCTCCCCTTCATCTTCAATACCGCGACGCTCTACAAATATTTGAAACTCTTTAGCATCGTGGGGTACTTATCCTTTAGTTTAGTCCGTCCTCATTCGATTTTAACAAGTTTTATAAGACCCTTTACGGCCGTGAATGGGGTTCGACCGAACTATCTGGGCAAACTGTCTGGAAAACATACCCCCACCCCCACCCACCCACACGCACGCACTCACGCACACACACACACACACACACACACACACACACACACACACACACACACACACACACACACACACACACACACACACACACACACACACACACACACACACACACACACACACACACACACACAATATATATATATATATATATATATATGTATATATATATATATATATCTGTAGATATATACATATATATACATATATGTATATATATATATATATATATATATATATATATATATATAGAGAGAGAGAGAGAGAGAGAGGGATAGAGAGAGAGATATATATATATATATATATATATATATATATATATATATATATGGATATGCATATATATATATGTATATATATATATATATATATACATATATGTATATATATATACATATATATATATATATATATATATATATATATATATATATGAAAATTTATGTATATGTATATCATGCACCAGAATACTGGGAAAGTAAAGGTGTATTTGGCATTACTAACACCACATCGTTGTCATCACCATTGCGTTTATCGCAACATCAGTAACAGCAAAAACAATTGTATATTCTACACCATAATTGAAATCAACACTAATATCATCAGCAACACAATAACAGCTACTACACTATGAGCACTTTTTTCACCAACAATGCTATGATTACCACTGCAACCATTCCCACCTCCACCCCCACCACCACAAAAAAAAACAAAAAAAAAAACACTAGTTACACTACCTTCATTATCACCATCACCGGCATCACTAGTATTACCATTAGCACCTCACTACCATCACCTTTACCGCCATCATTATCATTATTTCTATCGCCATCACCGCTACACGTGAAACGCCATCGTTCAACATGGTTCCACCCACTCCCCCATTCTTCTTCCCACTTCTTCTTTCTCCCAACCCCCCCCTTCCCCCTCCCCTTCCCCTTCCCCCTCCCCCTCCCCTTCCCCTTCCCCCTCCCCCTCCCCTTCCCTCTCCCAGCACCCATCACCCCCCTCCTCTTCCTTCACTACCAGAGCCCCTTCATCGGCATCGAAATTAGTGACCTGCTGACGTCGTTAAAGCAAAAACTTAATTACGACTTTCAGTGCCGCCTTCCGTTAACCACGAGTGACTCTGCGGCTGCTGCTGTGGCTGGGCCGCAGCTGCGACAGCTACAGCTGCACAAACTGCGGCTGCTGTGGGTGTGGTGGAGTAGCGATATGGCTGTTTTAGCTGCAGTTACGGTGGTCGCTGTTGTGATGGTTCTAGCCACAGCTGTGGTGGTTGTGGCTGTGGTTGAATCAATGGTGTCAGAGTCGATTGTCTTAGCTGCGGCTACAGAGGCCGTGGTTGCGGTGGATGCTGTGGTGATGTCAGGTCTGTGATGTACTTAGTTGCGGTTGCGGAGGGATGTTTCATAGGTGCGGCTTCGTCTGCGGTGATTAAAACCACGTTGAATGCGGCTGGTTCAATTTTATCTGCAGTGGATAGTGGGACAACAAAGTGAGATTGCTGCGACTTAAGTTGTGTTAGTGGTTGAGTGAGCCTCAAGTAGATTTAGCCGTGGCGAGCGTGGATGCAGCTTCCGTGGCTGTGACCACAGCGTCGCGACTGAGGTAGCAGCTGCCAAAGGGGTCACAGGTGCATGGCCTATCCAACGGGCACAGCAGCTGTGCATCTGAGAGTTGATTTATTACCGTCCCCGCCCCGGGTGGGGCTACATTTTGACTTCACCGTTATTACCGTAAATGGATTGTTATGAACTGTGGGGTCTGGCCTGCAAGATCTGTCTCTGTATGAGCACAAGTAAATCTTCTGATTAGCCCCATTCATCCCAATGGCAGTCTTCGTTTGGCTGATGACAGACGATTTTATTTACCCGAGGGGACAGCCAGGGAATAAACAAAGGGTTTTCGATTAATCAGGGCTACAATTAGCTTCGAGTCTGTCTCTGAAGTCAAAGTTAGATGTGAGATCGAGATGTGGTGCCCACATTGAAGTGGATCAAAGGCTTTAACAAGGGTGATGCAAACAAGGTCATCATATTAAAACAACAGGGCAGGACTCGCAGTAATGGTTATAAACTGGACAAATTTAGATTTAAGAAGGATATAGGCAAGAATTGATTTACTAATATGATGGTCGATGAATGGAATAAACTTAGTAACCATGTAGTGAGCGCTGAAACTATCAGTTGTTTTCAGAAACGATTAGACAACTTTATGGATGGGGATGACAGGTGGTGATGGATATGGAGCTGCCTAGTGTAGGCCTTATGGTCTCTTGCAGTCTCCTTCATTCTTATGTTCTTATGTTGTCCCATTGAAGACGCGAGATCTGACAGACGCCTTCCACATGCGTCGAACCAAACTTGTTTAGTGACAAAACCCTTAATTCCTTCAGGTGGGAGTCGTTCTTCAGCTGAATAAAACCCAATTGGTGTTCACCAAAAGCAAAATCGACAGAACCTCCTTCTGTGTAGTGTGTTAAGCACAACACCACTACCTCGTTTATCAAAATGTCTCCTTCTCTTTCTCATATCCGGCTACTAATGCAGTATTTTGTTTACTATTAATCCCTCGGGACTATGAGAAACTTTATAATTCCTCTCCAAAAATTTCCTTTTATATCGCAGACTCTTGTCAAAATTCTGTTCAGTTTAAAGTACTTCTTTCGGTCGCACAAAATGACTTCTACTGAATCTTAACGAGATCTATAAAGACTATGGGTCAGTTGTTGAACTTCCCCCGACAAAGATCGACTAAAGAATCTTTACCCCAATTACACTTAATTGTAGAATTCACCCCTCCCCACAGACTGGCCAACTGTAGACTCTCCATCCTAACTAACATAGGTTAGGTTAGGTTAGGTTAGGTTAGGTTAGGTTAGGTTAGGTTAGGTTAGGTTAGAATTGGTTTGGTTTGGTTTGGTTTGGTTTGGTTTGGTTTGGTTTGGTTAGGTTAGGTTAGGTTAGGTTAGGTTAGGTCATGTCAGGTCAGGTTAAGTTAGGTTAGGTTATGTATCACGAGTCATAATCAACTGTAGAATGTTAAGTTAGGTTAGGTTAGGTTAGGTTAGGTTAGGTTAGGTTAAGTTAAGTTAAGTTAAGTTAAGTTAAGTTAGGTTAGGTTAGATTAAGTTAGTTAGGTTAGGTTAGGTTAGGTTAGGTTAGGTTAGGTCAAGTTAGGTTAGGTCAGGTTAGGTTAGGATAGGCTAGGTTAGGTTAGGTTAGGTTCGGTTAGGTTGGGTTAGGTTAGGCTGGGTTAGGTTAGGTTAGTTTAGGTCAGGTTAGGATAGGGTAGGTTAGGTTAGGTTAGGATAGGTTAGGTCAGGTTAGGTTAGGTTAGGTTAGGTTAGGTTAGATTAGATTAGGTTAGGTTAGGTTAGGTTAGGTTAGGTTAGGTCAAGTTAGGTTAGGTTAGGTCAGGATAGGTTAGGATAGGCTAGGTTAGGTTAGGTTAGGTTAGGTTAGGTTAGGTTAGGTTAGGTTAGGTTAAGTTAAGTTAAGTTAAGTTAAGTTAAGTTAAATTAGATTAGGTTAGGTTAGGTTAGGTTAGATTAGGTTAAGTTAGGCTAGGTTAGGTCAAGTTAGGTTAGGTCAGGTTAGGTTAGGATAGGCTAGGTTAGGTTAGGTTAAGGGGAGGATGAATTCTACAAATGATCCAAGAATATTACTGCATTGATGTTGTGGGAAAAGGCACTTGTCATTCCTACCTATCCCCAATGAGAAACAAATTAATGAAAATAATTTACAACATGTTTCATATCATGTAGCAAACTTCTTACTATAACCC
>NC_134777.1:20174635-20177135 GCF_046742065.1 Oratosquilla oratoria | reverse complement strand
CACCGATGCCAGAGGCGACGGCGACGATGGAGGAGGTGGAGGTGGAGGGGGAGTTGGTGACAGTGGTGGTGATGGTCGAGGAGCTGTGGTGATGATGAAGGGAATGACTGTCATGGCTTATAATGGTGATGATGGCTTCTGTGATAGTTCTGTTAGTAGCCATGTGGATGGCTTGGCGATATTTTGGGTTGTATTTATGGTGTTGGTCGATATGAAAACGAATATATGTCTTACTGTACCGGGCGAAGTGTGGCTGTGATGGCGGCGGGGGCTGTGGCGGCGGCGGTTGCGGTTGCGGTTCTGGTGGTGGTAGAAGTAGGGTTGGCGTTAGGGGCAGAGGTGGTGATAATGAGAATAGTAGTTATGGTAGTGGTAGAGTGGTGGTGGGAAAAGTGATGGTGTTGGCGATGGAGCCAGTCAGTGAAAGTGGTTGGCTGCAGTTAGATAAGTATTATAGCAGTCAGAGACGTAGATAGCCAAGGCAAGGAAGGTGACATTTGTGAGGGCGATGACACCCTCGTAGCTGTGACGACAGGAAGAATTATTAATATATTACATTATATTACATTGCATCATATATACAGTACACACACACACACACACACATATCTATGTAACTATCTATCAATCTATCAAGCTATGTATATATATGTATATATATATATATATATATATATATATATATACCGATACACACACACACACACACACACACACACACACACACACACACACACACACGCACACACACACACACACACAAACAAACAAACACACACACACACACACACCACACACACACACACACACACACACACACCACACACACACACACACACACACACACACACACACACACACACACACACACACACACACACACACACACACACACCACACACACACACACACACACACACACACACACACAAACACACACACACACACACACACACACACACACACACCACACACACACACACACACACACACACACACACACACACACACACACACACACACACACACACACACACACACATATATATATATATATATATATATATATATATATATATGTGTGTGTGTGTGTGTGTGTGTGTGTGTGTGTGTGTGTGTGTGTGTGTGTGTGTGTGTGTGTGTGTGTGTGTGTGTGTGTGTGTGTGTGTGTGTGTGTGTGTGTGTGTGTACATATATATATATATATATATATATATATATATATACATATATATATGTGTATAGAGTATAAATATATGTGTATATCTGTATATATATTATATATATATATATATGTATATATATATATATATATATATATATATATATATATACAATTTTGTTTATCTACTCTTTTACGATATGAGGGGATATGAAGGTTGGTATGTTGGAAATGGCTCTATCAAGGTATATAGAATTTATTTAAACAGAATGGCTTTACTGAATTTGGGCTATGCAAGCGATGACAATGTCTCAACTACTGTAATCTAGCAAGTGTTTACTAAATGAAATATGCTTTCTTTAAAAAAAAAATTCCTGGGTGATTATATACGAGAACAAAATAATGTATTATTAAAAATGATGAAGGGTTCCTTATTCCTCGATATTTGAAAATTAAACATAATTTCGTAAGTAGTATTTGAGAAGGATTATTTTTTTTATTTAGTTCAGACAGATTATAAACATTCTGACTATTTTATTAACAGTAGTTTTAAACATACAGGTACTATTCGGGTGATGACTGTGAGAAAGGGTTATCTTTCTATCAACTATTTTCTTCAACCCCAGAGAGGAACCATATATGTGTGATAGTCCATGGGTTTAAAGGTCCTTCAGAAACTAATACTGTGAATATGATAAGAAATACAGCAACTATAATGTTGTAATAGTATCAACGAATCTTTAATGTAGTGGTGATCTTTTATTTATTGTCCACTTGCCTCAGTCTTAAACGGTACCTCCACTACTCAACATCATTAAGATTTGGCTAAATTACAAATATTTATGACCAAAACATTAACATAAGAAATAGGTGAAGATTTTTGTTTTTCAATTCAATTATAAATGATCACCTCCATCAATTAGGAACTTTCGAAGACAGAAAGGAACGATATTCAGTGCCAAGTGCGAGGAGGGAACTGTCGTTACAGTATCGATTGACATGGAAAAAAAAAAAAAAAAAAAAAAAAAAAACGCTGTACAATCGAAACCTTTTAGGTGAAGCGTTAGTTTAATATTACCTTCTTCTGGCTAACGACAGATAATAATTCAAATCACATCATTAAGAAAAAACATCTTATTCTTAAAGGGTTAAGAACTATCCTGATTAACTGCTTATTTTTTTTATTTTTTCTTATACGGTTTTACAAACACTAGTATCCAGATTGAGGGAAATTCTTGTCCTCAAAGTTAAAACAGTCCTATCTCTTCTTCATTCTCCTCCACTATAGACCTTCACCACGACGGAAACCACAAGCGCGAGTCTCTATCATTCCCGTAC
>NC_134777.1:20127135-20132135 GCF_046742065.1 Oratosquilla oratoria | reverse complement strand
TTCATATGATTTGTTTCCGATATTATCAGTGGCAGATAAACTCAAGTCAGCAAAATCTGCCATTGGTTACCACGGAAAGTGCTATGTCCATCTTATCCTAACCTCATCTTTTATCATACGTCCTATCGCTGATAAATCCAGAGAAAATTCCAAAGAATTCTATAGTTACATTAGAGATAAAAAGGTTATTAGGAATCACATTGGCCCACTGTTATCTACTGACGGTCAACATAAATATTCAAATGAAGGAATGTGTGATATTTTAAACAACTATTTTAGCTCAGTATTCATAAACGAATGAGAGAGAATACGCTCTAGTGCGCTCCAGCCAGGGCAAGAGTTGTTTTCCATGAGACGGGAATCTATTTCTTTCCTGTTCAGAGCCTTGTTTAGCCAAGGCTCTTGCTGGAACTACGTGGTTTCTGATGGTCCTCTCAGAAGTCCCGAGAATGTGTAGTAACACCTGCGCTAGTGGAGAAATTGGAACCTTGAAGGTCTCATCTTCTTGGTCGCGGGTTCATGTCCGGCACTGTTACCTGGCCCAACAGCCCCAAACGCAGAGGGCAAAAATGACGACTTCGGTCGCAGCTACGCGCATTCTTGCGTAGCCTCTTCACCACCTTTGTCAGTAAACTTGTGACCTGTCTTCGCGTTGAAGAGTTTATCTAAGTAAGCGCTCGGCACACTAGGCCGCAAAGGCTTTTCTTGAATGATAAACATGACTTCAGGTTAACCAAAACGCAGGTGCGGCGTGTCCCGGAAGTCTTGTTGCCCCTGAAGACTCCACGTTTCAGTTGCATGGCTTTCCAGGAAGAGTGAAATCAGTTCTTGGTCAATTGCCATCCTCGTACGATCGCACCCGGGTTTCTGGGTCCGTCAGTGGAGACCACGCCTCCGGAACCACAAATCAGTAATACTTAGCATTATAAAAAAAAAAAAAAAAAAAAAAGTTAGCAAGGCAGCGGTCACCAAGAGGTATACAGGTGTCATGTTCAGCTACCTTAGGTTCTATATATTCTTTCGTATCATGGTAAGAAAGGCATGAAAAAAAGAGAACAGTAACTATAGTAATAGTCTGGAAGGCGCTAATTATTTTTTTTAACCAGTGTCATTGCCTCTTTATAAATATCATTGGGTTGAATAAAGTACAAATTATTAACAACAGCAGAAACTATAGAAGCAGAAATGGTAGTGCTAGACGTGGTTGTGGTAGTATTGGTGGTATTGTTGGTAATGGTGGTGGTAGTGGTGGCATTGTTAGTAATTGTGGTGGTACTAATGATAGCAGTGGTGGTGGTAGTAGTAGTAGTAATGGTGTCGGTGGTGGCTGTAGTGATGACGGCGCAGTAGTGGTGATGGTGGTGATGGTGGTTGTGTTAGTGGTGATGGTGATGGTGATGGTGATGGTGATGGTGATGGTGATGGTGATGGTGATGGTGATGGTGATGGTGATGGTGATGGTGATGGTGATGGTGATGGTAATGGTGATGGTGATGGTGATGGTTATATTACGGTAGTGATGATGGTGGTGGTAATTCTGGTAGTGGTGATAATGTAGGTAGTGGTGATAATAGCGAAAGTATTGGTAGTGATGACAGTAAAAGTAATGGTAT
Organism: Oratosquilla oratoria; assembly: GCF_046742065.1. NCBI lineage: Eukaryota > Metazoa > Arthropoda > Malacostraca > Stomatopoda > Squillidae > Oratosquilla > Oratosquilla oratoria. The sequence continues at coordinate 20,130,522 of NC_134777.1, read as the reverse complement.
ACTCGCAATACCGCGCGCATTGTGGTTTTCATTGTTTTCGTTTCTCTCATGACCTGAATTGCCCAGTATTCAAATTGAGTAGATAATCATATATCCCATACCAGCACAAATCTGATTCCCTCATTTCACACAAGAAAGTGAAGGTCCAGCGCCAGGAGACGCTTAGCTTTGGCCTATGACGTCACTTTTGCCCTGTGTGTCTTAGATTGTTGAGGGAATTAACATCCATTGCCGGGAAACTTTTTTTTTTTTTTTAATTCCTCTTCTTCCCCTTCCTCCTCTTCTTTTTTGTTCTTCGTTTTTCTCGTTTTTTCTTCTTTTTCTCCATATTTCTATTCTTCATCTTTTTAGCATTCTTCAGCTGTTTTTATTATTATTCTTTATTTTTCTTTATTTCTTCTTCTTCTTTCTCCTTTAGTTCTGTATCTTCTTCTTTTACTTTTTTCTTCCCTCTTCCTTCTTTTTATTTCCTTACACACACACACACACACACACACACACACACACACACACACACACACACACACACACACACACACACACACACACACACACACACACACACACACACACACACACACACACACACACACACACACACACAGACAGAGAGAGAGGGAGAGACAGAGAGAGAGAGACAGACAGACAGACAGACAGACAGACAGACAGAGAGAGAGGCTGTAAAATGTTTAAACTCTTAAAAGACGTCCACTTCCCATCCCACCACACAGTCCACATTGTTATGCGAACCCGTCATCTCCGTGCCAGTTCCTTCTCTTTGGCAGGACGCAATCCTTCCTTCCTTCCTTCCTTCCTTCCTTCCTTCTTTCCTTAGCAGCGGCGCGTTTTCGTTCCATCTCCGGCTTCTCCTTGATCACCGAGTCTCCCCCACCCTTCTCTCTCTCTTCTCTCTCTCTCTCTCTCTCTCTCTCTCTCTCTCTCTCTCTCTCTCTCTCTCTCTCTCTCTCTCTCTCTCTCTCTCTCTCTCTCTCTCTCTCTCTCTCTCTCTCTCTCTCTCTCTCTCTCTCTCTCTCTCTCTCTCTCTCTCTCTCTCTCTCTCTCTCTCTCTCTCTCTCTCTCTCTCTCTCTCTCTCTCTCTCTCTCTCTCTCTCTCTCTCTCTCTCTCTCTCTCTCTCTCTCTCTCTCTCTCTCTCTCTCTCTCTCTCTCTCTCTCTCTCTCTCTCTCTCTCTCTCTCTCTCTCTCTCTCTCTCTAACGTATTTTTTGTGTGATTCTTATTTCTTTGATTTATTTCACCCTTTTTCGTGAGTTTTGTTATAGCGTTAGGTAGTTTTCGTTGCCGTTGTCTTTTGGTGTGTCTCTTCCCATTCATATTCGGTTTTCGGAGATTTGTTTATTTACTATTTTTAATTTTTACTATTGTATTTTGAAGAAAAATGTGAGCATAAAACAAAAAATGTTTCATGCTGACACCAGGAGTCTGTAGAAAACTGAGATCGTGTCAGATTCTGAATATTTGTACATAGATTCTAATTCTGTAGCGACTTCCTCTCTATCAAAATTAAAGTCGTTTAACTCATTCAAGGAATGGCGCCTTCTTACAAGTACAATCTATATATTACGCGATTCTATCAACACAGAGTCTTAACCTCCGCCGAATGAAATCACTCGGTGGAAGCTAGAATAAGTTCTCTAAAGTGTTTCATTGTGACGAACTGTTCGATCAAAATCACTATGAAAATTTTAACACAACGTTCTGACTCCCAATGGTCAAAGCTGTCTCGCTACTCAAAACAGTCTGATTATTTTCAACATCTTTGATTTCTTAATTTCCACCAATTGCCCATGTGGCTCTATCACTTTTTTATCTATTTATTCATTTATCTGATTATATATTTACTTGTTTATGTATTTCTATTTTTTCTTGGCCCTTTATTCATTTACCTGATTATATATTTACTTGTTTATGTCACAAGGACATGTCACAAGGTTGCAAGAAGATAGATGGCCAAAGAAAGTGCTCAATAGTGGAGTGCGTGGAAGACGACCACTTGGTTGACCTAGAAAAGACTGGAGGAGATGCGTTGAAGAAGATGTGCAGATATGTAGAATACAACCAAGAGAATGGAAGGAGGTGGCACAGGACAGAAAGACATGGCGAGAAGCTTCGAAAGCGGTTATGGATCACCACGTGGCCCGAAGACCAGCGGAGTAGGAATAAGTAAGTTGTTTATATATTCATCTTTTTTTCTTGGCCTTTTATTTACTCGTGCGAGTGGACACTAACTACTAACTCGCTCACTCTTCCCTTCCCTTCTTCGTCTTTCTCTCCTCTTGATGCTTTTGTGTCTCATCTTCTTTTCGTTTCCCTTCTATATCCATCTCCTCCTCGTCGTCGCCCTCTTCCTGTTTCTTTTCCTCTACTTCCTCTTCCCCTTCCCCCTCCTTTTTCTTCTCTCCTCTTCCTCTTCCTCCTCCTCTTCCTCTTCCACCTCCTCTTCCTTCTTCTTCTTATTCTTTTCCTCACGCACGCACACACACGTACAGACATGCATACACGCACACACACACACACACACACACACACACACACACACACACACACACACACACACACACACACACACACACACACACACACACACACACACACACACACACACACACACACACACACACACACACACACACACACACACACACACACACACACACACACACACACACACACACACACACACACACACACACACACACACACACACACACACACACAAATATGCACATACGCACGTAAGTACACACAAGTTTACACCACTTGTTTTTGTTAAATTAACATTTAGATATGTGCATATTTTGATCCCTAAACTTACAATATATCTGTTACCATATCTCTCCCTTTTACACTAATCCGCGTCCTCCTCTTAAAAAAAAAAAAATCCCGTTAGTTTTCTTATAACACAACACTTTCAGTTTCAGATGTGGCTGATATCTTTCCAGATTTTTTCATGTTTTGTATTAATCAAGTCTTACCTAATTAATGTAATAAATCCGATTATTATTTCTGCCACCATAAAGTAACTTATACTTATTCTTTAAAATAGTCATCCCCACTTTTTTTTCTTCTTTTTTTTAACTTTTATATGGTTCCAGAATAGCCACAGTAATCTTTCCATGCAAATCTAACAACTTCCTCATACACATGCGAATCACCCATCCATATGTCTTCTTCTATACCGTACACGTGTCTACGGTACTCCTCAATACATCTGTTTTGGGTTCCATACATTTGTTTTACCTTCCTCGCCCATGTACCTGTCTCCACGTACCTGCACAAACCGCCATATATCTTCCGCTTAACACTCAGACGTATACCTGACATTGTTATCATGGTGTAGCATTTTAACAACAAACAGCTGTTACACCA
>NC_134777.1:20102135-20112135 GCF_046742065.1 Oratosquilla oratoria | reverse complement strand
TTACGTCTCGTCGTGGTGGTCGTTGGTCGATTCTTATACAATGTTCTACCACCCACTATATTCCATTACCCCTTCCTCTACATTGCTGGTGCCTTTCTTTCTCTTTCTTAGTTCCTACACCGTTCCTGTTCACACATTTCACGTGGGTTAGATTTCAGATTTGTATAATTTCATCATAGTATTTTGGGGGAAATATTGACGAAGCCGTAATGAAGGAAGAGTCGTTATTGTGTTGTGTAATTAACAGAGACTTTTGGAACTACAACGATGTCAATGACTACCGTGGTGGATTTGGTGGCGGCATCTGTTAGATATATAAAAACCACGAAGGTTACTTAGATGACGAGGAGAATATCGACACAGATGATGACGACAGCGATGATGACGATGATGATGATGACGATGATAATGACGAGGGCAAAGACGATGAAGACAACGACGATATGGAAAACAACAATGTCAACGATGACAATGATAATGAGAACGTTGATGATTACGACGATGACAACGATGACGATAATCATTATAACGATCACGATGATAAAAATGATGATGATGATGATGATGTGGTTAACGTGAAGATGATAATAATGCATTGCATCATCATCACCATCATCACCGTTACCGTCGCTGTCATTAGCGTTATCATCACCACAATCATCTTCCTCATCGACATAATCACCTTTACTTTATCATCATTGTTATCATCACCATCATCTTCATCACTTTCATTACCTTCGTCATCTTCAATAGCATCCTCATCGCCATTATATTCATCATGTTTGTATTCATTTTCCATCATCATCATCATCATCATCATCATCATCATCATCATCATCATCATCATCATCATCATCATCATCATCATCATCATCATCATCATCATCATCATCATCATCATCATCATCATCATCATCATCATCATCATCATCATCATCATCATCATCATCATCATCATTATCATCATTATCACCATCATCACCCTCATCATCAGTCATCTCATTGTCATAATAATCCTCATACTTATCATCACTACTACCATCACCCTCACTGTGCGCTTTACCAAAACTATCACCATTATTAACATCACCATGATCTCAGCATTATCATTTTCGTTATCTTACGTCATCTTCATCTTCATTACCTTGAAAACATCCAACTTCATTGCTTCTCTTATTACAAAAATACATCACAATCATTATCCCCATGATCAATGTATCTACAATATTTTTACTATTATCATCACCATCACCACTAACATCACAAAAAAAATCGAGTAAAGTGTTGAAAGAGGGAACACGCACGAGCCCGCAAAAAAAAAAAAAAAAAAAAAAAAAAAGAGGAACCCGATCCTTTTACTTTCTGGAAGAGTTTCTCAACGGTCGGGAATGATGAGATCGGGCGAAGGAGTCTCGAGAACCAAGACGAAATCAGCCTTCAGCTCTCATTATGCGGAGGCTCAACATCATCGCCATCCGCAGATACTGATAGCCACGGAAGGAACAGCAGGAACTCTGACGGGCCCTCTGTCTCCTGCAGAGGTCTTGCGTCCTCTCCATTCATCTAGTTTTCTTCTGATGAGGTCTCCAGACTTTTGTGGGCATCTAACCTCCCTAATTAGAGCTAATTTGGTGCAGTCCTATTTCCATTACCTCGACCCTTTATTTACATCTTTCCTTCTTGATCTCCCGCATACTGAGAATCTTATCCCTAACTCTTGAAACCCGCTCCTTCACTCCTTATCCTTCCTCGTCCCCCGAAAACCCCTTGAGCTGCATACAGTGTGCCACCAGGAGCCTGTTTGGCACGGTCGGGCGAAGTGCCAATGACGTGTGAGTCTTTGCATCACTCCTGTCCTAATGGGAGGAGACAGGTTCAGCCTGAGGAGATCAGGTGACGGGGAGGAGGAGCTGGAGGAGGACAGCGAGGTGTAGGAGGAGGACGAGGGGAGGGACGTCGAGATGGGAAAAAAGAGGACAATGGAGAAGGGGAGGAGGAAAACGAAAAGGAAGAGCGCGCAAGGGGAGGAAAGGAAGGGAAAAGAGGGAAAAGAATGGCAAGGATAAAGGAAAGGAGGAGTATGGGGAGAGGTGGAGAGGAGAGTGAGGAATGAGAGGGTTTTGGGAAAAGGGGGCGGAGTGGAAGAGATATGAAGAAGTCTTTCCAAGGTCAGTGATGGATGAAGGGGATGGGTTGGTTTTAGTAAGTGAAGTGGAGAGGATGACAGAAGGAGATTGTATAGATAGATAGAGGATAGTGAAGGAAAGATACATTTTAAACAGTTTTGCCATCTTGTCGTACCTATCACCTTCTGATTACCGAGTTTTCATTCGATCATAACAACATCTTTTTATCATGGGTGTAAAACGAAAAACCGAGGTATCTAGGAGTTTATTTGTGTGATTGAGCGAGCGTATTGGTCATTATGCAAATGGGACGAATACGCAAGTATATATGAAGGAGACTGAATGAATGAGTAAAGGAATTGGGTAAAAAAAAATAAACAAGCGAGTCATTTTGTAGCCGTCATTGTGTGGCTGAGTGGATGGATGGCGGAATACGTAAATGAGATCCAACGGCTTACTTAATTAAAGAATTAACGAGTGAATGTTTGTCCGCATGAAATAGAGATTTAATCATAAGAAATAATAGAGCAGAAGACACCAGGTAACAATGGAAGAGGTAGGAAGGGGAGAAAATGAGATAGGTGAAAGAGAAAGGGGTGTGAATAGGAGAGGACGTTGTTGTTAAGGTTTGTTGTTTACCAGCGCTTCTATCCTTATCTCGTGCGGTTGGAAAGGAAGAAATTTATGAGCAAAACTATAAGAATAAAGGGAGAAAAAGAAGGAAAGGAGGGAACAGAGGGGAGAGGAGAGGAAAAAAAGGGAAGGGAAAAGAGAATTGAGAGGGTGAAGGAATGTGGAAAGGCAAAGAGAAAATGAGATGGAAAAGGGAAGGGGGAAGGGAAGAAGGAAAGGGGGAAGGGAAGGAGGAAGGGAGACGGGAAGGGAGGAGGGGAAGGGAAGGGGGGAGGGAGAAGGGGAAGGAAGGGGGAAGGGAGGAGGAAAAGGAAGGAGGAAGGGGGAAGGGAAGGAGGAAGGGAGATGGAAAGGGAGGAGGGGCAGGGAAGGGGGAGGGAGAAGGTGAAGGAAAGGGGAAGGGAGGAGGGGTGGGAAGGAAGGAAGAAGGGAGAAGGGGGAAGATGGGGGAAGAGAGAAGGGGAATGAAAGAGGGAAGGGAAGAGGAGCAAGAGTAGGTAAAGGAAGAGAGGAAAGGAGAAGGTGAAAGGGAAGAGGGGAGGGAGGAAGAAAGGATGGGATGAAGGGAGGGGCGAAAGGAGACACGGGAGGGAGGATCAGAGATGGACGAGAAGTTGAAATCAGTGGGATTAAGAACTTGTCAAATGGGGAAAGAGGAAATGGAGGAGAAGGGACAACTGTGGGAAGACGAAAATCGAAAGTATCAAAAGCAGGAGGACGAAAAAGAAGAGTAAAAGAGAGGAGGAGGAAGAGAACACGAAGAGATGAAGGCAAAGGAGCAAATAAAAGAGGTAATAATCAGATAAGAGGGAGACATAGGAAGAATAAGAGTAAAAGAATAGAGATAGCAAAGAATGAGGATTAGGAAAAGAAACAGGAGGAGAAGGAAGGAGAAAGGAAGGAAATAGATGAACGAGAGGAAATAAAGGAGAGGCAATAATCAGATAAGAGGGAGACACAGGAAGAGTAAGAGTAAAAGAATAGAGATAGCAAAGAATGAGGATTAGGAAAAGAAACAGGAGGAGAAGGAAGGAGAAAGGAAGGAGATAGATGATCAAGAGGAAAATGTGTTAGTTTTGTAATGACGAAGATATGGGAGAGCTTTGCGGAAGTATATGGACACTGTTTAAGGTCAGCAGGCGAAGGCAACAGGAAGGAAAGGAAGGAAAATGCAGAGTGCAGAGTGCGGGGTGATCTAATAGAAGTGTTCAAGTGGATCAAAGGCTATAACAAGGGTGATGCAAACAAGATCATCAAAATAAAACAACAGGGCAGGACTCGCAGTAATGGGTATAAACTGGACAAATTTAGATTTAAGAAGGAAATAGGCAAGAATTGGTTTACTAATAGGGTGGTCGATGAATGGAATAAACTTAGTAACCATGTAGTAAGCGCTGAAACTATCAGTTGTTTTAAGAAACGATTAGACAACTTTATGGATGGGGATAACAGGTGGTGATGGACACGGAGCTGCCTAGTGTAGGCCTTATGGTCTTTTGCAGTCTCCTTTATTCTTATGTGCTTATTTTCTTATGAAAGGGGTGATAGGGGGTAGTTAGGAGAAGAGAGGTGAGATGAAGGAAGGGAGAATACTTAAGGCACGTGCATATTAAGGAAAAGGAAGTGAGTTGAAGAGAGTTGGAATAGCGGGGGAGAAGAGGGAAGAATTGCCAAGAAGAATGATCTCAAAGGAGAAAAGGAGAACAGAAAGGGAATGGAAGAGAAAATAAAGGAGGGATAGAGAGGAAAGGAAAAGAATAGGGAAGGGAAGAATGGAGAGTGGAAGGAAGGGGAGGAGATATGGATATAGGAAAGAAAGGGAGAGATAGGGAAATGTGGAAGGATGGAGAAGGGAAAGCGAAAGAAGGAAGAGAAAGAAAACAGAGGGAAGGGAATGAAAGTGGGGAAAAGAGAAGAAGAGAGGGGAAGGAAGGAAAGGAACGAAATGGGTAGGAAATGAGGGAAAAGAAGGAAATGGGTGAGGAGGAGGAGGAGTAAAGAGAGGATAGGAGAAGAGAATATGTCAAAGAAATAAAGATTAAAAAAGAAAAGGAATCTATCGTGAAAAAGGAAAAAGAGAAATTTATAATTCTCACGACAAAAAAAAAGAAAAGAAAAAGATAAATAAATAAAACGAAAAGTAAAATCATAGGAATTGGTGTGGAGACATATACTAAAGACGCAGGTGAACGAAATCATATGCAACAGGTTCATAAGAATGTGCAAAATAGAACACCATGTCAAGGTTATCTAATTTCATCGTACTTTGGTTCGGCTTTCTGCTGAACAAACTCTTCGGTCATCATCTAAAGCTTCTTTGAGTTCGAGGTTCATCTCGTAGGACCCATCCACCCAACCACTCAACTCCCCCCCCCTTCCTCCCCCCTCCCCTTTCCCCCCGACGAGCTAACCACCCACCCTACTTCCATCGTGCCATAACATACTTTATCCTTTCCGCATCTTAACCTGCTAAGGACCAAGAGACGAAAGCGAAGACGAAGAAGAAGAAGAAGACGACGAGGACCTCCCCTCGTCCTGCCCCGCCAACCCGAGACCTCTGGTGCCGTTTAACGTTACCGACGCTTCGGAGGCTCGTTTCGTTCGGGATCGTTGGCCATCGGAACATTAGCCGCCTTCGGGTTCTTAGGTGGCCCCAAGAACGGCGGGCGAGCAGAAGCGGAGAGACCTCCGCTTACCTAAGATGGACTACTGGTGTAAGGAGACCCGGCTGCCCCACGGCGATTCGAGCGGGACTCGGGGTGGAGGTGGGTGAAGTGGATGAGGTGGAAGAGTGGGAGGAAGAGGAGAAGGAGGAAGGAAGAGAAGGAGTGGGAGGAAAGGAGGAGGAAAAAAGGAGGGAGAGGGAAGGAGGAGGGAAGAAAGGAGGGAGAATATGAGGAGGAAAGGAAAGGGGGAGGTAAAAAGGAGGGAGAAGAGGGGGAGGGGAAGGGAAGAAGGAGGAAAGAAAGGAGAGGGAGGGAAGGAGGAAAGAAAGGAAGGGGAAGGAAGGAAGAGGAAAGGAAAGTAGGGAGAGGAGGAATAAGAAGAAGAAAATGGAGAAAAGGATAAGGGGAAGGGAAGCAGGAGGAAGGAGGAAGGAGTGAAGGAGAAGGAAAGGAGGAGGGAAGGAAAAGGAAAGAAAGGGAGAAGAGAGGGAGAAGGAGGAGGAAGAGGAAAAACTAGGATTAGGCAAAGAAGAAGGAGGAGAAGGAAGAGCAGGAAAAGGGAAAGTATAAGAAGGGATAAGAGGAGGTGAAGGAAAAGGAGATAGTGGAGAAAACGATGGAGAATAAGGAGATGAAGGAAGAGGAAAAGAAGGACGAGAAATTGAATAAAACGAGTAGTATCTCAGAGGAAGAGAAGGAGAAGGAGTTAGAGGAGAAATAGAGGGGGAGAGGAAGGGGAAGAAAATGGGAAAGGGAAGAGGTAAGGAGGAGGAAGCGGAGGAGTAGAAGAAGATTTAGGAAAAATAAAAAGTAAAATACAGGAGGTAGATGAGGAGGAAAAGGAAGAAAATAACAAAAGGTCATTTTTTCTTGCAGAAAGGTGACTAAGGAAAGGGAGGTGAGCAAGATGAAGTGAAAGGTAAGTAAAAGAAAGAGGGAAGGAGGAGGAGGAGGAGGAGGAGGAGGAGGAGAAGGAAGAGGAGGAACAAAAACGGTAGGAGAAGCATGAAGAGGAGGCGGGGAAGTTGAGTTGGACGAACAGGAAGGGAAGGAGGGAAGAGAAGGAGGAAGGGGACTAGGAAGAGGAGGAAGAGGACGGGGAGGAAGAGGAAAAGGAGGAAGAGGAGGAGGAAGAAGAGAAGGAAGAGGAGGAGGAAGAGGAGGAGGAAGAGGAGGAGGAAGAGGAAGAGGAAGAGGAGGAAGAAGAGGACGTTGAGAGAACAGGGTGAGAAAGATGTTCAGGAATACAAGAAGTAGAGTAAGCAGAATGAACTGAAGGAGGAGAGGAAAAGGATGAAGAGGAGGAAGAGGAGAAGGAGATGGAAGCAGAGAAGGGGGAAAGAGAGTAAAGGAAGAGGAGGAGGAGGAAAGTGAGGAGTGGGAGGAGGAGGAGGAGATGGAGGCAGAGAAGGGGAAAAGAAAGTAAAGGAAGAGGAAGAGGAGAATGAGAAAGGAAAGGAAATTGAGGAGTGGGAGGAGGAGAAAGAGGAGGAGGAATCGGAGGAGGAGGTAGAGGAAGAGGAAGAGGTACTGGGAAAGACAAAAGTAAATAAAGAATGGGAGAGGAAGGAAGCTTGGAAGGAAAAGTGGAGGAGGAGGAGGAGGAGAAAGTAAAGAAGACATAGTAGGAGGAGAGGAGGAGGTAGAGGAGGAGGAGGTAGGGGGAAGAGAGTAAGAGGATAAGGAAAAGGAGAAGGAAGAGGGTGGTGAGGGGGAGAAAGAGGGTGAACAGGAAGAGAAAGAGGACGAAGAAGAGAAGGCAGAGAATGAAGAGGAAGAGGAAGAGGAAATGTAAGGGGAAGAGATGGAGGAGGAATGAGAAGAGGAGGAGCAGGAGGAGGAGGAGGAGGAGGAGGAGGAGGTGAAGGTGGCTCAGAAAGAATTCATGATAAGGGAACGAGATCAAAGAGTACAGTCAGGAAACAGAAGAACAAAGGAGTAGGAGCCTGTTTGGGACAAAAAAAAAAAAAAAAAAAAAAAAAAAAAGGGGGAAAATGAGCAAACGAATGTATACGAGTAAGACTGGATGAGTTACAGAGGGAAGAAGTAGAAAATGTATAAAGATTACTAATGAAATCAAATAATTGATATAGTAATGATAAAGGTACTGATGGTGGGGAAGGACAAGAAGAATGACGAATATTTATAGCGTTTATGAAATCAAATGATTTGCAGATGTGAGCTGAGAATGTTACGCCAGGAGCCACTTAGATGAGACCGAAACTCAACTCTGACCAATGAGCACAGACACCCTAGGTAATTGGCAGCAATTAAGCGTTATATACATAAAGAAAATTGAGAAGTAGAATTTTAATACTCAAACGCTACCCTTGCTGCCTGACGAATCAACACACACATATATAAACACAATATACATATAAATATATATATATATATATATATATATATATACATATATACATATATATATATACATATATATGCATATATATATATATATATATATATAAATATATGTATATATATATACATACATATATATATATATATATATATATATATATATTAGGGAATCCTCAAGTCACGTGTTCTTGATGAGGTAGGACATTTTGTTCCTTGGAGATAGATTTGGCCCGAACTTCACCATGGAAAAGAGCACAAATGGTGCTCTTCCCTTCTTGGATGTCCCTCTAAAATTCGATTTGGACACAATTTCTACCTCGGTCTACGTCAAATCAACTAACTCTGGCCACTGCTTGAATGGACAAAGCGAATGCCCTGACCGAGTCAAGGAGACTAATATCTTGGCTTTCGCCAGGAGAAGTCTGTCCCACTGCAGCGAATGAGAGGACGTCCAGAGAATATCCTAAATGTTTGTAGATAATGAATACTTACATCACGTCGTCTGCAATGCGGTTAAACGCAATATAAACAAGTGGTATAATCAACAAAATCATGCCTTACAGATCATCCTACCAAACAACAGAATAAATTTATATTTCAAGCCCTAGATTTCAACCTCGTATAAGACTAAAGAGCACGTTGTCAAGGACATCGTTAAAAAATGTCAAACCTACTAACGAGAGCGACAGGTTACATCTGGTCATTTTCTAAAAATATATATATATATATATATATATATATATATATATATATATATATATATATATATATATATATATATATATATATATATATATATAATGAATAAAATAAAATAAAATAAAAGGATTAGTAACCCGGTCATGAATAAACTCACCCACAAATGCTCTCTCCTTCAACGTAGTCATATATACAAAAATGTATGCCAACATGAGGACTGTGGGCCTCATGCATCGTATATTGGTATGACTACAACTAAAGTATCGAGAATGCTTACTTTTCATTTAGCTTCAGGCGCCATCAAAAACTCTGGCCTGCGTATCAAAACTTATTTACAAAGGCCAAAGATTTTCTAAGTGATTTAAGACCCCTTTTGCATGCTCAATTAAAAAATACAGTTCATTTTCCTGGGTCAGGTCTGGTTTCTAAGATATAGTCTATTTCTATTTCTATTCCAGCATATTTTTTTCAGAATATCCCAATTATCCAAGCGTTTATGGGCTTTGTTTTTTGCAAAACAGGGTCGTGGGTAACCCTTAATAATTATTTCTGTTTCTCTTTTCAGGTCTAGATATGTATAAAAAATTAATCGGAAGTGTAAAAACCATCCTAATAGGTTCTGTTACATCTGCGGACATGTGGTTCTTCCAGACCGTCAAGAAAAAATCATGAATTTTGTGAAGAAGGCATATAAAGCTTACTTTGGAGTCAAACTAGGGAACCAGGATAAGCCATTTACTCCCCATATCTGCCTCAAAACATGTGTAGAGAACTTACGGGATTGGAGGAACAAGAAATGGAGGTGGAGGGAAGGGAAAGATCACGTTACCGACTGCTACTTATATATATATATATATATATATATATATATATATATATATATATATATATATATACATATATATATATATGTATGTATATATATACATATATATATATATATATATGTATATATAAATATATATATATATATACATATATATATGAGTGGAAGGGTCTTACGCACTTCAACATATATATATATATATATATAGATAGATAGATAGATAGATAGATATATTATATGTATAAATGGGTAGGATGTTCTCTTTTTAACAAGTAGAGTTAAAAGTGACTGCCAGTTCTGCTTTTTCTATTTTCTTTAAGACATTCTCTTTTTGTCTTAAGGTGGTATTATTGTCTCTATTGAGGTCTGAGATGATTTCTCCTTAGGAGGTCATCTGTCCTGCCAAAAGGCGATGTTGAGTCTCTTGAATATATATATATATATATATATATATATATATATATATATATATATATATATATATATATGTATATATATATATATATATATATATATATATATATATATATATATTATATATATATGTATGCCTTTATTTTCTTTTAGGAATGTCCCCTGTGGGGCTACAAGGAGAAGGATGGGAGGTGCTAAGATAAGAGGTAAGGTGGGGGTGTGTGGATAGTATTTAGGGATGGAATGGGTGGGAATGATTTTATGCCTTTTCC
>NC_134777.1:20079635-20082135 GCF_046742065.1 Oratosquilla oratoria | reverse complement strand
GTTTAACTCTCATTTAGTTTCTTGTTTTGCTCTCTTCAACATTACCTTCCCCTCTTGTCTTTTTACCTTATTCCTAAACACCCATCCATACATTTTCTCTCTGATCTTATCTTGACTATTTCCTCTTGTCTGTATTCTTTACTGTTTATCTAAATTTTATTCCACGCTCCCCTTCCCTTGCTTATGTCTTTCATCCTCCTTTACCATTTTTTGTATAATTTTTTTCGCATAATTTCCCTTTGCATTTCCGGTCCTTCAACTCCGTTTCCTGTCTGTTCTTCAATTTTCTACTGCTCACTGTCCTATCTCTCTCCCTCCTTAACCCATTCAACTCCGATGACAAGATGTCTTGTCATTTGGTCAAATAAAACAAAAAATCATAAAACACAAAAATGTTTGATCAAACACCAGAAAAATATGACGTCAATCCTCGCTTCGCTCGCAGCGAAGCGAGGACTGACGTCATATTTTTCTGGTGTTTGATCAAACATTTTTGTGTTTTATGATTTTTTGTTTTATTTGACCAAATGACAAGACATCTTGTCATCGGAGTTGAATGGGTTAATTTACATTCCCCATTTTCTCTACTTTCCATCTTTCTTTTCTTTTCACTTCTCTTCTATTCTTTTATTTCAAATATTTGCAGTATTTTTCAAATCCTCTCACCCTAATATTCCATCTCCCTTCGTCCATATTTTCTTTCTTTTTCCTCTTCCGCCTTTCATCGTTCCTCACACTTTTCTGGCCCCATCATCTGACCCAGGGCAGTGGACAAGATACAGGGATGACCCGCCATCCAGGAGGTGCCAAGATAAGAGGGAGGGTGGAGAGTGGAGGGGAGTGGAGTGTATTGGGGATGGAATGGGTGAGAATGGTTTTTATGCCTTTGTTTTTTTGGCTACCTTCCTTGTAAGGGGGAAAAGCCCTTGGTATATGTATCATCTCCAAATGCTCTACCTCCTCCTCCTCCTCCCTCTTCCACCTTCCTCTTCCGCCTCCACCACATTCTCCTCCACTTCCCTGGTATCCTTTCCATTTAAAAATTTTCTCATTGTTCCCCTTTAAATCATAATGTCTCCATCCTATGCCTTTGGCCCTGTTTTTTTTTTTTTTTTTTTTTTTTTTTTTCCATTTTTTTTTTTTTTTCTACAAGATCTAGTTCAAGCTGCTACTGGATGATTTTCTTTAAGCGAGTTCATACTGTCCGCATTAAAAGGGTTAATGTAGCCACTCGAATATTTATTTATCTATTTCATTATTTATTCATTTATTTATTTATCTATTTATTTATCTATTTATTCATCTATTCATCTATTTTTTTATTTTTTTATTTGTTTATTTGTTTATTTATTTATTCATCTATTTATTTATTTACTTATCTATCTATTTATCATTATTATAATTTTTTTCGCATCCGACCTAGTTATGGACCAAAAGGTCTCCTGCCGTCATGCTTCTCCTTTGTAATCCTTTGTAAGTTCTTTTCACCTCCACATGAACTCTCCATTACATTCCCGTACTCGTTCACAGCTGACTCGACTGATAAAGGTAGGCTGGGAGGGAACCTGAGACTTTAAAATGGAAGCCCAGCGTTCCCATTAAAACACCTAAATACTGAGGAGCTATCACTATTACATAACATTGCACGAAGATATTGGATCAATATAATGTTAACGATATTGCTGTGTAGGGGACATTTACGATATATACACTACAACACGACATTGCTACCAGCTATGTTTCACATCACAACGACTATTTTAGAGATTTTTTTTTAAATGTTACAATGATGTATTTAGTTTCCATCTCAAAATCAATATCAAACTCACCATCCCACTCCTATCCCTTCTTTCCTTTCACTTCCTAACCCTCGTCTGTCTTCCATTTTCTTTGACATTTTCTTCTTTCCATGCAATCCTCTCCGTCCTATCACTATTCTGCCTCCCTATTCCATTTTCTTTCCTTACTATTATTACCTCCCTTCCCATCCCTGCTGTCTTATATTCCATTCTTTCTCTATTCCTTTTTCCATCCGTCTCTTACCTCCTCATTAGTATTACTCCTATTCTCCCTCCCTCGTTCCTTGTCCTACATGTTTCTCTCCCGTTGTTTTCTACACTGCCATTCTGCTTTTCCTGTATTCTTCCCCTTTCCTGAGTTATCATTTTTCCCTCCCACTACTTCTTATGTCCTCTAGCCTCTGTATCCTATTGATCCTTTATTCCATCCTCTCTGTATTCCAGATTTGTGTTTCTGTTTCACAAAGTTCTCTTCTCCGTACCCTACTTGTTCTGTCCTTTATGTTTTTCAATATATATATATATATATATATATATATATATATATATATATATATATATATATATATTCATATACATATTTTTACCTGTGTATGCGTGTGTGTGTGTGTGTGCGCGTGGTGTGTGTGTGTGTGTGTGTGTGTGTGTGTGTGTGTGTGTGTGTGTGTGTGTGTGTGTGTGTGTGTGTGTGTGTGTGTGTG
>NC_134777.1:20064635-20072135 GCF_046742065.1 Oratosquilla oratoria | reverse complement strand
GTTTCTTTTTCCAAGTGGTCTACTTTGCATAAGTGAACACACGTACCCGTGTTCTTATTAGCATATATATATATATATATATATATATATAATATATATATATATATATATATATATATATATGTATATATACATATATATATCTCATATATATATACATATATATGTATATACATATATATATATATATATATATATATATATATATATATATATATATATATATGACGTAAGCGGAGTAGGAAACACAGGAGTCTTATTCTTGAGTTTGTTCCTGACTAGTTTCGCAGGTATGCATACCTGGGAAACTAGTCAGGAATAAACTCAAGACTAAGACTCCTGTGTTTCCTACTCCGCTTACGTCAACCTGTCAGAATGTCTCAGCATATATATATATACAGTATATATATATATATATATATATATATATATATATATATTATATATATATACATATATATATATTATATATATACATACATATATATATATATATATTATATCCTTAAAAGTGGCAGTTGCCGACAAGATGGTGTTTATCTCGTCAATATATATATATATATATACATATATATACATATCTAATACATATATATAAATATATATATATACAGTATATATATATATATATATATATACAGTATATATATATATATATATATATATATATATATACATGTATATGATGGAGTTCTATCGCACTTATGAATACTATTCAGGCGAAGGTCACTCGACTTTATTCAGCTAGATATAAGTTTCTGACAGGGTTAAAAAAAAAAAATTCAGTCTCTCATGAAATCAAGTCAAAGCGATTGCATTCAGACAAGAGTTCAATAAAAACAAAGGAGGCCAATCGTGAGCTCTTTAGTCCTCAGTTGAGTGAAATTACCTGGTTTTGATAGAATAAAAATATCCTAAATTAACGTCAGCTTCAAAATCGATGCTGTAATGTGTATATATATATATATATATTTATATATATATATATATATATATATATATATATATATATATCTACACATATATATATATATAGATAGATATAGACATATATATATACAAGGATGGTTTTTCATCTATTATGACTCAAGCTGCAAGGGAACAAAGAGGATTTCTTAGGACTTATGAGAGAGTGTATAAAGTGTCAGGATAAAAGCTTCGTTTTCGTAAGAGGCCCAGAGGGGAAATTGAAAGACGATTATTGCTCAGAGTAGATCATTACCTCAACTAGGAATGCTGTTTGCGCTTACAAAACAACGTCTTCGCAAGAAACGGGTGTTTGTGTCTTCTGTCGTGAGCAATTCCTGCCATGGAGTGATTTGCTTTATCTCAAATCATAATCTTCGCTCTCTGTATACAGCAAGGGAAAGTTGCAGTCAGTTACTGGGAATCAAAGAACAGTCTTACCCGCCCCTGAAGACCAGCACGGAAAAATATACGTTATTTTGAAAGCGTCAAAGTATTTACATCATTTGCATATATATACATACATACATACATACATACATACATATATATATATATATATAATATATATATTTGTATACATATATATATATGTATATATATATAATATATATATTTATATACATATATATGTGTATATATATATCTATCTATCTACATATATATATGTATATATATAATATGTATATATGTATATATATATATATACATATATATGTATACATATATATATATACACATATATATATGTATACATACATACATACATACATACATACATACATACATACATACATACATACATACATACATACAAATACCAAAGGCTTTTTTCCTTCTAACACGGGAGATAGCTAAAAGTAAAAGGCGCAGAAACCACCCCCACCCATTCCATCCCCCACATAACCCACTCCCCTCTACCCTCTTCCCTCCTGGATGAGGGGTCATCCCTGCATCTTGTCCACTGCCCTGGGTCAGAAGCAGTGTCACAAGACACAGCCTATCCACAGCAAGGCCGCTTCATTAAATCGGCGACCCCCACTCTCCGTTCCCTCATGCAGAAAATGAGAAGACGGGGAGAAATCCCTTCGGGTTTGCTTCAAGATATCATTCACATATACTCCATCATCCCTCCATCGCACACCCCCTCCCTTCTATGCATCACAACATCATCCATACACAAGCATTATCCACTCTTCTCTATCTTTTGTCTTCTCTCCTCTTTCCTCAACAGACATTCCCCTTTTTCCCAATATCCTTTTTACTCCATCCATCTATCTCATCCTTGGTCACCCCCTCTTGTTCACTCACTCCACCTCTGCCTTCCACACCTCTTTTACTAATCTTTCTTCACTCATTCTTTCCACTTGTCCAAACCTTCCCAACACTCTTTCATCCACCCTATCTCCCAACTCCACTTCCATCCCACTCACTTCCTCACCTCCTCGTTTCTCACTCTATCCAACCTAGTAACCCCTATCATACTTCTCGGGCATTTCATCTCAAACACATTTAAACTCTTCCTCTCTTCCTATCTTATGTTCCATGTTTCTGCCCCATAGAGTGTGGTCGGCACAATCACCCCTTCATATAACCTCTTAGCATCCATTCCCAAATGTCTATTTCTCAATCTACATTCTACCTCCACCTCTACCCCGCCCCTTTCCCGCCATATTTGAACCCAAGGATCTAAAACGACCCACTTCCTCCACTTTCTCTCCCTTAATACTCATTTCCAATTTGATACCATCCTCTCCCTTTGTACATCTCATCACCTTATTTTTACCCACATTTAACTTCAACTTCCTTCTTTCGCACACCTTCCCAAATTCCGTCACTAACTTCCTTAAACCCTCCTCTGAACTTGCCACAATCGCATTGTCGTCAGCAGACAACAACTGGCTTATCTCCCACTTTTCTCCAATATCTTTAACCATCTCCAATTCCTTGTGTTTACCTCGTGCACCACCACATCCATGTATAAATTGAACAGCTAAGGCGACATAACACATCCCTAGCTAGCCCATCTTAACCTCCATTTCTAATTCTAACACAGGCTCTACTACTCTCGCAAAATATCTTGATTGCTCTTAACAGCTTTCCTCCTATCCCATATATCTGCAATACCTCTCACAGTGCCTTCCTGTCTACCCTGTCATAAGCCTTTTCCAAATCCATAAAGGCCAAAAAACATCCTTACCTTTTCCTAAATCTTTCTTACATATCTGCCTTACCACAAAAATCTGATCCATGCAACCCCTACCTGTCCTAAACCCACACTGTTCACATTGTATAAAGTATAATTATATTCATGTTTGGTATAAGGGTGAAGATATAGTAACTGATCGAATGTTTGTGCCATTGCTGACATTTTCATTTCAGGGGTCTTTCCCTCAGCAGAATAAAACCTTTTGTCGCCAACAGAAATAAAGAGTAGGTCGTTGGTGACAACCAGGAGTTCTAGCCGTGAGAACAATATCAAGCTCAAGAGATGAAGTTATAGAGGTGACAAAAGAAATGAAAATAAGGATAGAAGAAGCTAAAAGCGATCAACATTCTGGATTGTATGGAGATCACTCTCCAACCATTATGAAATGCTGCGTGACTCTGGTCCATAGGGATGTTACTAAAGGCTCTGAAATATTGACTGCATAAAAGTTATGTAGTCAATATTCCAAACGGGATAAGCAAGAACAAGATTTTTTTTTCTTTTTCTGTTTTTTAGGTGTCGTTCTTCGTGGTCCACAACCAACCCTCATCTTGCCAAAACCTAAAAAAGAAATAATGATAATGAACAAATGAATAAAAAATAATGAATGAAATAAAACACAATAAAATTCAAATATTTAAAGTATATAAAAAAACTGAGAGTTAACGACTATCTACTTTTGTCAATACATCCTTCCTTGCATCTCATCAGCATACAGCTCACAACTGAACACCCCATTCATCCTCTCATTCAGTAATTTATCAATCCTCTCACTCAGTCTCCAATCATTTACTCTAATCATCTCACAGTAATCAATCCATTTATACATCTGAGCACACATCCCTTCATCTTTTAGTCAACCATCAATCCATCTCTATCTCACTCCTCCTTACCCAACCTTGGATACACATCCGGAGTCCTCCATGGCAATCTAGATATCGCTGCATCTACTCTTGACTGAACGAGCATCGAGACACAAAAGCACTGGTGTTGATATCCACCACCACTTTTGATTGGAATGATGAGAGCTTTGTGATTGGGATTCCCACACCTTCCATGGGGGGGGGGAGGGGGTTGGGGAGGGCGTTGAGGGAGTTGGCGCTATGGGGGGAGGGACGGACTGGGGGAAGAAAACGTCTTTCATTCGTCATCGGTGTTCTATTGTTTTGTTTTGTTTTTCGTCGAGGAGAGTCGAGACACTTGCCTTTAGTTTCGAAATATCTGACACGAAGAATATTGGCTTCGCGACAGCAGCCGATGCGTCCGCAGAGCGTAAAGCGAATAATCCCTCGGACCAATCACGTTGAACATCATGGCTAATTGACGTATCAGGTTTCTCTTCTGTAATGACGTAGAACGGACGAATCAAAAAGAAAACGAATGAAAGAGAGCGGGGCTTCGGGAGCACACCTATGGGACCCATTCAATTAAACAAGGCTGCTGGAAAATCCAAACTGACGTGTAGGCCAACAAAAAAATAAGTAGAAGGAGGAAGAGGAGGAGCCAAGGGGGGGACGGGGAGGGGGGGTGGAGACGAGGAAGAGTATGAATGGGAGGAGGTGGAAGAGGAGGCGAGGCGCAAGGAAAATGAAGAGGAGGAGAAAAAGGAGTGGAAGTACAGGAGAAGAAAAAGGAGGAGGAAGAAGAGGAGGAGGAAGAAGAGAAAGAGGAGGAGAAGAAAGAGGAGCTGGAGGAAGAGAAAAGGAGGTGTAGGGGAGGAGAAGGAGGAGGAATAGGAGGAAGAAGAGGAAGAGAAAGAAAAGAGGGAGGAAATAGAGCAAGAGATTGAGGAAGAGGAAGAGAAGGAGGGAGGAGAAGTCAGAAGAAATGGAGACGGAGAAAATAAAGAAAGAAGAGGAGTAGTAGAAGGAGAATGATGAGGAGTAGGGATAGAAGGATGAGGACGAGGAGGAGGAGGAGGAGGAAGAGGAGAAGGAGAAGGGGGAGGAGAAGTCAGAAGAAAAGGAGAAGGAGAAAATAAAGAAAGAAGAATAGAAGTAGAGGGAGGATGAGGAGTAGGAGTAGGAGGATGAGGACGAGGAAGAGGAGAGGAGGGAATAGAGGAGAAAGAGGTGAAATAGGAGTAGGAGAAGGAGGAGGAGGAGGAGGAGGAGGAGGAGGAGGAGGAGGAAAAGGAGGAGGAGGAGAAGAAGAAGGAGAAGGAGGAGAAGAAAGAGGAAGACAAAGAGGAGGAATAAAGGAAGAAAAGCGAAAATGAAACATAGTTAGTAAAAGGATGGAAAGGAAGAAAATGAAATAAAAATATAGAAATCAAGTATGAACAAAAGACAAAAGATGATAATTACACAGACTAAGAATAAAAGAAGAACAGCAGATTGCAAAGGAGCACAAGAGAAGAACATATAGAAGACACTAATTGTTGGAGATCTTGGAAGCAGAGGAGAATGCAAAGGAAAAAAGGAGGAGGAGTAGGCAGAGGAGGAGGGAGAGGAGGAGAAGGAGGCAGAGGAGGAGGCAGAGGAGGAGGGAGAGGAGGAGGAAGAGGAAAATGGCTGAAGAGGAGGGTATTAAAAGTTGAGAGGTCCATTTCCTAAAGAACGAATGGTAGAGTCTGGCTAGAGTGGAGGACCTGTAAGAAACCAAAAAAAAATAAAAATAAAAATTAAGTTGAGGAACGAATTAAGGAGTGGAGAGTGAACGGCGAAGAGCGGTCATCCGGACAACAGTAACTAGAAGGCAATGCAGAATAGGAGAGGAGAAGAAGAGAGGCTGAAAGAGAAAGATAAAGAAATATTAAGAAAGATAAATAAAGATAAAGAAAGATAAAAGAAAAGAAAGATAAAAGAAATAAAGATAAATAAAATAAATAAAGATAAAGAAAGATAAAAGAAAGGGGTATGATGATAAAGAAAGATTAGGAAATATAATAACGAAAATCAAACAATGAAGAAGAGGTTGCCATAGAAGAAAAAAGAGGAGTCAGCGATGGAAAAGAAAAGAAATGAGAGGGAGAATAAGAAATGTGACATAAGAAGAAAGGAAACAAAAATAATAAGAAAAAGCTGGTCAAACAAGAAGGGGAATAAGGACTTTAAAGAAGACATTAAAGCAAGGAAGGCATAGCGGCATTAAGAAGTAGAGAAATATGAATGATAATATAAGAAATATTAGAGATTAAAACATGGGAATACGTATGACCATACATTTAGACAAAAATTAAATTAAATTAAAATGAATTAATAAATCATAAGCAAAGAGTGACGGCTATGTTATAAACCATGAGAAAGTAATGGAAGAAGTGAGAAAGAACAAAGACGATAGAATATAGAAGGTGGAATTGAGATAGATAAGAGAAGGCATCAGGCCAAAGAACTACGAAGTGGATGGCAAGAACAATAAAAACAAATAATGAAAAACAAAAGAAAACACTTCACTTAAAAGATGAAGGCAAGAGAGACAAGACACCTTGACTCCAAATTGAAAACAGTGAAAGGATATATTGTAACTTCTTTACTATATATAAGAAAAGTAAAAAGTTTGGAAAATGTTTTTCAAACTGAATAAATCAGAGAAGATATTCAATTCTCTTGGGGATGGCGTCGCTTCAGTCGTAATAACATTTACCTGAGAACAAAAAAATTACTTATTTCTTAAAGAAAGTTCTTCAAAAAAAAAAAAAAAGGGAAAAATGAACTGACTTGTTTCATTACAAAAGTTGCTCATCCATCTCGGGGACTTTTGTCTTTAAACGCACAAGACTTGTGTGAAGACTAAGTAATATGTACAAAAAGAACGTTCTAAAGTCAGACATACAACTGTGACTGGAACCAATTTACGGAATGCCGGGGCAAGGGACAATCACTCGTGATCTTTGGGAATCAAACCTGGACGCTATGTATACCATGTATATTTGGATACTATGTAGACTGAAAATATAGTTCCTAGATTTGTCAATGAAACAATAGTGTTTTGGTGATGATGCAAAAAAAAAAAGAAGTATGAAAAGACGAAAGGAGATTGAGGGAGATATTAAAGAACGGAAGGAAATATATGGAGAAGGAAGAGGAGGAGGAGGAGAAGGAGGTGGGGAGGAAGTGAAAGGAGGTAGTGGAAGTAGAGAAGGAGGAGGTGGAGGAAGATATGGTAGAGAAGGAGATGGTGGAGAAGGAGGAGGTGCGGAAGGAGTTGGACGGGGAGGTAAAGGAGGAAATGGAGGAGGAGAAGGAGGAGGAGGAGGAGGAGATAAAGCAGGAGATGGAGGAGAAGGCGGAGTAGGAGGTGGAGGAGGAGAAAACGAGCAGTGATGGCAAGAGAAAGAAAGTCCGGAAGACTATTGAAGAGAAAATAGAGGATAGGAGAGGACG
>NC_134777.1:20034635-20054635 GCF_046742065.1 Oratosquilla oratoria | reverse complement strand
CGGGAGATATGGAGAGAGCAGTGGAAGAAGAGAGAGAGAGAGAGAGAGAGAGAGAGAGAGAGAGAGAGAGAGAGAGAGAGAGAGAGAGAGAGAGAGATGACAAGGGGGTAAAGAGAGATGATAGAAAAGAGAGAGAAAAGGGAAGTGAAAGAAACGAAAGGAAATAGAAAAAGTAGAAAGAAGAAAGGAAATAAATAAAAGGAAGGTAAATACAAAAGAGAGAACAAAAGAAAAGAAAAGAGAAAGAATAGAGAGAAAAGAGAGAGAGAGGAATGTCGGGGGGGGGGTCAGAGGGACGAGAGAAGGTGGAGGAGAACAGAGCGGGGAAGAACACAGATTACTGAGTGAGGATAGAAGGAAAGAGAGTTGTGGAAGGTTAGGAAATGCGTCTACGCACTGGTTCTTACGCCGACCAAAGAATGATTTGGACCAAATTTCAACCTTGTCCTGGGCCAAAATCCAACCCTAATTTCGACCAAATTTCAACCTTGTCCTGGGCCATAGTCCAGCCTTGACTTGGCTTAAAATTCAACCCTAATTTCAACTGTTTAACTTTCGTCTGGAACGAAACCCAACCATAACCTGGATCATCAATATCGGCTACAGGGATCCTGGTAATATTCATCAATGCTTAGAACATAAGAACATAAGAATAAAGGA
This sequence comes from Oratosquilla oratoria, assembly GCF_046742065.1. Classification (NCBI taxonomy): domain Eukaryota; kingdom Metazoa; phylum Arthropoda; class Malacostraca; order Stomatopoda; family Squillidae; genus Oratosquilla; species Oratosquilla oratoria. Next base: position 20,053,975 of record NC_134777.1, on the reverse strand, counting down.
GACTGCAAGAGACCATAAGGCCTACACTAGGCAGCTCCGTATCCATCACCACCTGTCATCCCCATCCATAAAGTTGTCTAATCGTTTCTTAAAACAACTGATAGTTTCAGCGCTTACTACATGGTTACTAAGTTTATTCCATTCATCGACCACCCTTGGTGAGGATGTGGTGCTGAGGATGTGTAATCCAAGATGTTATGTGTTCATCAGGTAGTGACGGGGGTAGAAAAAAAATATCAGATCTGAAGATACAAATAGGAAGATTCCTAAAGAACCCCGAGATGGGCATGAAATTTATAGACACAGAGAAATGGAGAGTTACCTAGCACTTGATATGGAAACAGGTTTTGGTGATTTTCAATCCCGTCTTTCTGATAACATCTCAATTAAATGAATATATCCGATACCAACTAGCACAAGTGAAATTGTTTATGACCACGTCAAAGAGTTAAACTTGGGCTGTTTGAATACTTTCACCTTGTATTGGGTATTTGACCCATTCGACTAAGTCATCCAACATTGTTTTATGATTACAGACTTAAGATAAAAGTCTGATCACTTTCAACTTTTATCCTTCCATTTTCCTACCTTAAATCTTTCTTTAACATTTCTATGACAATACCTTTTCGGTGGGTTGTTGCTTCCTAAGATAGAAACACTGTTACTGGCAAAATAGTTTGATATCGCTGCATCATTGCAAGACTGTCGTAACTCAAAAATTTCAAGTATAGAGTTACAATGGCTTATAAGAATGCCAAATAATTCTGCGTCTTTTGGTAATAAAGTCGTAAGTCAAGTGGAGCCCTATTTACCTAATCAAGATTGTAAGTTTTGTTGCTTAGGGTAAAATTATTAAAGTTATAGGACTTAGATACTTTAAAATGCTTCTCCTGAAAAATCACGACATTTGAGTTACGACAGTCTTGCAATGATGCAGCGATATATTCATTATGACTGACCGAGCTTCCGTTCATCTGAAGATCCATCCTTCACTAGGAATCAGAAGATGTTCAGAACAAATAAGTAGTGTATGTCACGACTCTGTCCCATAAATCATTTTCGGAAGTAAAATCCTCCTGTTTATACATTCTAGATAGAGCCAAACGATTTCATTCAACTCAAGGATGATCCTATGGATTCGCTCAATAAGAGTATAGGGCTGAGAGACGTGGACAGTCAATGGTGATTTGAAGAAGCGTTTCCATGTCTGTGATACCAAGTGCTTATGAAAATAGTAGGCATCTCTGGTATAATTTCGTATCAAACCAACAACTACTCCGTGAGGCTCAGTCTAGGCCTGTTTTCGGTATAATTTCTGAATGTTGATTCCATATGAGTACGCGACACGTTCCTCCGATGTTGATACCACGCACACATTAATAATTTCCACAAGAGACAGCACTCGTTGGAGAAGACGAAAAGGACAACCGATCCTGCCATGAGCTGTTCACAAGAGGAAAGGTGAATGCATGGAAGCTTGCTAGGGTGAACCGACGCGTGAGTGAAGCGACGCGTTTCCCGATATATGCTCCTCATCGTTGATGAGAACTCTTCACTACATGAAAGGGATGAACACTAGGTATGGCTGTCCAGGTGTTTACCTGCTCTTCTTCAGTTCATCTGGAGGTTGTTGGCATAACCCTTAATTCAGAAAACAGGACCAACAACTTTTCTCTCTCCCATTGAGCTTTTCGAGTGTCCGCGTATCCGCACAATGACCTCGGCTTTCTTTTCCTCGTCCTCTCTTTTCTAGTTCTCTCTCTCTTTCTCTCTCTCTCTCTCTTTTACCTTTTGTCTTAACATCCTACTGAAGTCTTCCTCTCTATGGATAATTTATCTTCCCTTTCTCTTTCTCTCTATCTCCTTTTATCTTAAAATTCTTCAGAAGTCTTCATCTCCTTTATGGCCGATCTATCCTCCCCTTTACACTATAGTCTCCTCTTCCTTAAGGCTTTTTTTTTTTATCCTTTGGTTCCCACTTGAAGCCTCTATCGTTGACCACTGGTCCTGTCGACGACTCGTTCTACCACCATCCCCACACCCCCGACTCACTCACCACCGTCACCACCACTACCCCCACCGTCACAATCACGCAATGGCCCTGTTCTTCGAAGTCCCTCTTCGAGTACCTCTTCCACCGCCTTTCCATTATCATCTCGCTCCTCCCAGCTCCTTCCTCTCCAGTCATCTCTACGTCCACCCACTCTTATCCAACCCCTCCCACCCCTACTGCGCCCAGCGGCCAATCGAAAACCAGTTTTCATTCTAGCACAGACTGACCGACCACCTTGTCAAATTTCTTCCTGACCCTTCTTGTCCAATTAGCCCAAGAACAAGCTTCCCAAATTGATTCATTGAGGTAAATGAGAGAGAAGGTGTAAAAGAGATGAAAAGATAGATGGATAAAAGTAAAGACCAATAAAGGAGGATACAAAGTAAAATAGATGATTTGAAAGAAAAAAGATTTTCGTAGAATATATAAGCGAAAAAATACACAACCATACATGAAAGGTGTATACGTATTATCGTTATTATCATTATCATTACCATAATCATTATCATTATTATTGTTCTTATCATTATCATAATGTATATACAAGCGCTATCTATTTTACCATAACATTCTATTCTTTATCTTTTTTTATTTCATTCAAATTATTTTACCTATTATTTTTATTCTTCATTAATAGATTCATTTATGTTCTTTTAATTCAGTGATGCTCGGTAAGCTATCTTGGAATCACCAATGGATTTAGAGCCAAGCCCTATATATATAGGTATATATTAATATATATATATATATATATATATATATATATATATATATATACATATATATATATATATATATATATATATATATATATATATATGTGTGTGTGTGTGTGTGTGTGTGTGTGTGTGTGTGTGTGTGTGTGTGTGTGTGTGTGTGTGTGTGTGTGTGTGTGTGTGTGTGTGTGTGTGTATATATATATATATATATATATATATATATATATATATATATATATATATATATATATGCTAATAAGAGCACTTTCGTATATTACATCCAGCGCAAAAAGTGGTTTCTGCACTGAAGATGTAATATACGAAAGCGCTCTGCTTCGTTAGTTTATTTTTCCAAGTGGTCTACTTTGCATATAAATGTATATGTATATATATATATATATATATACGTGTGTGTGTGTGTGTGTGTGTGTGTGTGTGTGTGTGTGTGTGTGTGTGTGTGTGTGTGTGTGTGTGTGTGTGTGTGTGTGTGTGTGTGTGTGTGTGTGTGTGTGTGTGTGTGTGTGTGTGTGTGTGTGTGTGTGTGTGTGTGTGTGTGTGTGTGTGTGTGTGTGTGTGTGTGTGTGTGTGTGTGTGTGTGTGTGTGTGTGTGTGTGTGTGTGTGTGTGTGTGTGTGTGTGTGTGTGTGTGTGTGTGTGTGAAGAACACTGAATGGGTCCCCAGTGAATAGAGATACATTTTTATCAACCACAATGCACTTTAATTCTACGCCATCAACATCGGGAGGTCCGTGGAGGCCAACATTCAGAAATTGAAACGAGGTACGGCCACGGATTCGAGCCCGGCTAGCACGTGATAAGTGCTGTAGTGACTTACCAATACGTATACTTACCAATTGTACTATCATAGTTTAGATGGGTTGAACGCACACTTTCGTGTATGTGTATGTAACTCGAGCATACAAATATATAAGAAAAGTTGCGCTCAATTTATATCTCTCTTGATGGAGCAATCGGTTAAGTCAGTACAGCACTAGTCACGTGCAAGGCGGGTTAGAGTCCTTAGCCATACCACGTTTCAATTTCTGTGTGTTGGCCTCACGGATCTCCCGATGTTGATGGCTTAGAATTAAAGTGCATTGTGCTTGATAATATATATATATATATATATATATATATTTATATATATATATATAAATATATGTATATATATATATATATATATATATATATAAGTGGAAGGGTTGTGAGCTAAATACAAAGCTTATATACATAATCCTTGCCATGTTCCTCTCCCTCAATCTGCCTCCATACCATCATCCCTTCTCTACAGTATACTTCTCAGGTGACTCCGACCATGCCGGTTCCCCCTTCCGTTCTCATTCTTCCTCTTGACCTCTTTCATAATCAAAGTGCTTACTGCTCCTGCTAATTTTATAAACCCATCCCCTCGGTTGATCCAGGGGTGGAAAGTGATGTAGGCTGCCTCCACTATTTTCCTTTCGTTTTTCGCTAGACCTTTGTGGAGCACCTCTACCTTGCCCCAATCTGGAAGGTGACCACATTGGTATAAATGAACTACTAGCAAGTTGGAGGTTCTGTGAGCTCTGACGTCATTTTTGTGTTCATATGTCCGTAGCTCGACTGATCTTCCCGTCTCTCAACAATATCTGAACGGGTAACCACCACATGTTGTATTGTAGACCACGCTTTTCTTTATACATTTTTCTGTGTTATTTTCATTCTTGCTTCTGACAATCTCTCATAATTTTATACCCCTGGAAAAGCAATGCTCACACCAGCTTTTGTGAGAACATGTCCCAGCTCCTCCGCGTACTTCGAGTTGGGGACGGACAAAATCCCAGCACTGCCTTCTTCGGACCGGTTGTCCTTCCTTCTCATTACTACCGTTGCTTTCTTTCTCAATCTGTGTAGTAGTCTTTCCGGGTATCTGAGTTTCGTGAACACTTTGAATGTATATTTAACTTTATCCTCTAAAAATTCTTCCCTGCAAATACGGTGCGCCCTTAAGAAAAAACCTATTACCACTCCGTTTTGTATCTTGTTACTATGTGCTAAGTAGAAATGAATCACATCGTCTTTATTGGTGGTTTTCTGTAGACCGAGAAGGACACCTTACCACCTCTCCTCCAAATCACCGAATCCAAGAAAGCTAGTTCGTTATCCATCTCGTGTTCGATAGTAAGCTGGATGTTCTGTTCGACATGATTCAGTCTACTCAACTTGTCATCTAATTGGAGAAAGGAAGAAATGTAAGAAGGATCAAAGAAGAAACAAGAACCTACCGGAAGAAAAAGTTACTGGGTCTGCTAGAGGAAGCCCCAATGTAGAGGTAAATATCAGAGATCGGGAAAATTTGAGATCATTGATTGTTTGAAAGAGGAGCAACCGTAAGCATTTTATTCTAACCCAACTAGATTAGAATATGATTATCCAAGGAGAAGGACAATGCAGTTTCTAGTGAGGATACATTAAAAGAATGTACGATGAGAGTAATGAAGAAAACCTAAAGTTGAATAACGTATAGCTGAAAAAAGGAAAGACTGAAACAATAAATATGAAAGTTGCAACTGGGGGAAGCGTTGGAAGAGACTTTGCTGTAGCGTATGCCCCATTAGAAAGAAAAAAAAAAAAAATGCCCCACCACCCCCAACCCCCACCTCCCCCCTTCTCAGGACAAACTAGTGTAGCGAAACTAAATACTAAGAAATGCTGTCCTATATGAACAAATACTTAAAAAAATGGCGATATAGTTCTGATAGTCGACCCCAACTGTGAGAGGAGACAGAAAACGAGCAGATATACAGTATTGTAAAATGTAATGAGTAACATAATTATACAATGGATCATGAAAACACACACACACACACACACACACACACACACACACACACACACACACACACACACACACACACACACACACACACACACACACACACACACACACACACACACACACACACACACACACACACACACACACACACACACACACACACACACACACACACACACACACACACACACACACACACACACACACACACACACACACACACACACACACACACACACACACACACACACTCACGCACAAATAAATAGATAAATGGATAAGTAAATAAAAAACATAGTCTCATCCTTGGAATATATGTATCCTATGGGAAAGAGTGATCGTGTAGTTCTTTAATTCTAGAGTGCAAAAAGGAGATGATTATCATATTCAAAACAGATTTAACGTTGTAAAGACAAATTTCATAGAGCGATTTTTTTTTTTTTTTTTTATAGACTGGAAGGAATTTAGAGAAAAAAAAAAGAATCATAGAATATGGGAAAGGTAGAGAAAGAGAAGGACCAGTAGAAAAAAGTGGCTTCAAGAAACCCAACCTAGAATAAAGAAAAATCAGAAGATAAGAAGAAAGGAACTTTAAACAAAATGTAACTGACAAAGTGAAGACAGAATGGTTTCGTAAGACATGAGAACCCAAGGTGAAATAATGAATAAAAGTTTCCAGTCTATATCTGGTGGAATGAAAAACATAATAGAAAAAAATGTTGGAGACACTCGATGTGGGAAATGCCCTTCAGCCTGATATGATCTTAAATTGGATACTCAAAGAATGTAGAGAACAATTCTCTGATAAGATTCAGGCTGTGATAGTAATTTCATTAGTAAAAGGAAATCGCCGAGAGATTGGAACGTTGTACCAACGAATAACGTAGAAAACAAGAAAGAACCCTTAGACCATCGTCTCTGACCAGTATGATTCCTAAAATGTGCAAGAGGATTATAAAGGATTTAGAGACACTATTTTTGGAAAAGAACCTTAAACCAATCTTACATATACCAAGGCTTTTTCCCCCTTACAAGGGAGGTAGCCAAAAAGGAAAAGGCATAAAATCATTCCCACCCATTCCATCCCTGAATACACTCCACACCCCTCTACCCTTCCTCTCATCTTAGCACCTCCTGGATGACGGGTCTTAGTTCAGAAAATTCATTTTTCTTTCAAACGCGACCAATAGGTCAAAAGACGATGTATACCTAGATCTGGGAAAAGCTCTATGATAAAGTATCTCATAAAATATTGATATGGATATTGAATTGAAAATGGGGTTAAAAGGAGTGGAATTCGACTAGAATTGATAAAGGACTTACTAAACAGCAGATTAATCAAAACAATGGGTCAAATGACTGTATACCTGGATCTGGGGAAAGCTTTATGATAAAGTATCTCATAAAATAATTATATGGAAATTGAATTGAAGGAATTAAATGGAGTGTAAGACAACTAGATTTGATAAAGAAATGACTAAAAAGAAGATTAGACAAAACAATTAAGGAAAAATGGAATAACATATTGGAGGAACGAAATTAGTCTGATCAAACAAGACACAAGTAATGTTCTTGATCTACGTTAATGTCTTGGTGAATCGAATTAAGAGTTACACCAATACAATTTCTGACGATGTTAAAATCACGAAAAGAATAAGATAAGCGGATGATTCTAATCTATAACATGACGATCCAGACAAGATGTATAAATATATATATATATATATATATATATATATATATATATGTATATGTATATATATGTATGTATATATATATATACAGTATATATATATATATATATATATACATATATATATATATATATACATATATATATATATATATATTTATATATATATATATATATGTATATATATATAAAGAGAGAGGGAGAGAGAGATGGTGAGATAGTTGGTAGTGAGAGGTAAGTAGAGTAGGGCGAAACTTTAGTGAAATTTTGGCTTCCTCCCCACATTGCTCCGACACTTGTCCTTTGCTGCATGAGTGACTTCGATGAAGATTAAAAGTTTGATAAAGGCAATAGGGGTATTATCTTACGGCTTAGTCTCCATGGTTTAAAACCTCACACTCGCCCTTATCTACACAGAGTAAAGAGAGCTGTTTTACCTCCTTTTTTGAAAATGTAGCTACTGAGGCGTCTCGAAAATGAAATAAAATAAAAAATGATAATAAATATCAATAGTGATATGAAATCATTTAATTTGATTTTGTAAATTGTACAATAAGTGTGTCAATAAATAAATAAAAATAAAAATAATTGTTTATTTTTATTACTCCAGATATTTTTCTATTTTCGATAGGTCTCAGAATATAACGTTTCTAGAACTTTTCGAATAATTTTGTTGTTACCGTAGTACACGAACTGTAGTGAAAAACATGTCAACAGCACAGATATGTTACCATTAGAAAACAAGATAACATTTTTATCATAAACGATGGCGAAACGTAGTATCGTGGTTTTGTATTGACTATAGTAACAGCATTAGTGGTTGTAGAGATAATATCGGTCGTAGTTACAGTTCTTGTAGTGGTTGAGCTGATAGTGCTATCAACCATAGCAACAGTAAATGTGAGTGTTACGCCAATATTAGATGAAAAAAGAGGATAAAAAAAGAGATGAAAAAAGAGGAGGAAGAGGAGAAGGGAGGGAAGAATAAGGAGAATAACGAGGCTGATCTATTAAGATAAAGAAGAGATAAGTAGTATTAAGATAAAGAGGAGAATGAGGAGTATTGATATAAACAGGAATATAAAGAGGAGTAGGAATAGGACGAGAAAGAGGAAGATGAAGTGAAAGTAAAAGTGAAAGATAAAGAAAAAAGGGGAAAAAGAGAAAGAAGAGGAAGAGTTGAAATAGAAAAAGGAAGAGAAAAAAGAAGAAAAGGAGGAAGAGAGGAAATAAGGAAGGGGAACATCAAAGTAAGAGGAAGAAGGAGAGGAGGAGAATGAGAATAAATAGGAGCAAGAGGAAGAAGAGGATGATTTGGAACAAGAGGAAGAAGAAAAGGAGTAAGAAAAAAAAAAGGAAAAGTGAAGAAGGGAGAAGAGAAAGAAGAAGAAAAAAGAAGATAATGGGAAAAAAGAAAGATAGGAAGGTAAGAAAGATGAAGGAGTAGAAAGAAAAAGAAAATAGAAATGAAATAGGAAGAGGTGGAGGAAGAGGAAGGGAAAGAGGAAGAGGAAAGGAGAGAGGAAGAGAAAGGGAAAGAGGAAGATGTAGATGTAAAGAAAGAGGAAGGGAAGTGAGCAAGAAAGAGGAAGAAAAGAAGGAAAAGGGAGAGAGAAGAAGGAGATGAAAAAGTAGATGGAGAAGGAGAAGAAGGAGAAGGTGGTGCAGAAGGAGATGGAAAAGGAGAAGGAGAAGGAGGAGACGAAGGAGAAGATAAAGGAGATGAAAAAGGAGATAGAGAAGGAGATGGAGATAGAGGAGATGGAAAAAGAAATGGAGAAGGAAATGGAAATGTAGAAAGAGTTGGAGAAGGAGATAGAGAAGAAGAAGAAGGAGATGGAGATGGTGATGGAGAAGGAGATGGAGAAGGAAATAGAGATGAAGATGGAGGTGGAGGAGGAGGTGGAGAAGGAGATGGAAAAGGATATGGAGAAGGAGGTGGAGAAGGAGATGGAGAAGGAGGAGACGAAGGAGGAGAAAAAGAAGAAGGAAAAGAAGAAGAAGAAGAAGAAAGAGGAAGAGAAGAGAAAGGAAAAAGAGAAAGTGGTGGCGATGGAATATAAAGAAAAGAAGTAGGAAAAGGACAACAACAAGAAGAGAAAAAGGAGAAAAAAAGAGAAGTAGAAGGAAAAGGAGAAACAGAAAGAAGTGAAGAAAGAGAAGGAAAATTAAGAAGAGGAGGAGAAGAGAGCAAAGGAGGAGAGGTTTCCCTCCTAAGAGGTTATCCTACTAGTCTACTTTCCCTCCAACCTCCAACCTCCAACCTCCATTTGCAAAGCTAGAATATGAATTTGCTTACAGCAATCTAGATACCTCTAACAATATTTCAACATTATATCTAACATTCCGTACCCAGAGAGGGGGGTCGCCGAATTAATGAAGCGGCCTTGTTGTGGATGTGCTGTGTTTTGCGACTCTGCTTCTGACCCAGGACAGTGGACAAGATGCAAGGATGACCCGTCATCCAGGAGGTGCCGAGGTGGGAGGGAGGGGGGAGGGGGGAGGGGGAGGGGGAGGGGGGAGGGGGGAGGGGGAGGGGAGTGGAGCATGTAAGGGATGAAATGGGTGGGGGAAAAAGCCTTTGCTATTTGCATGCATCTAACCTTCGTATAGGTTTGCAATCCCTCAGCTCATCATTCAACTTTGCTGTATACGACGAAAAGATGATCTGATGTTTGGAGATTTTTAAATTAGAATATTGTAACCGAACTCGATTTTACTCAAACGAACTCTCAACGGTCGAAGCTGGTGAAAATCGTGGAAGCCCAGTGTGATAGCCCCTGTAGGTGTTACTGTGACCCTTTTTTTTTTTTTTAATAATTCTTTAAACAGTTGCCACCTATTTGATTCTTTAAGAAATTTATCTTTTAATAGTAATGAGTTAAAGAGGAGTTTCCGTAGTATCATCTGGTTTGATTAATATTGTGAAAGATTAAGTTGGGTCAGGGAAACACCTGAAAGTTGTTCCGTAAGTTTTTATTCAATTCTCAAAGTATTTTGAACAATTTACAAATTCTTTGTTATTTTTTCAAAACTCACCATCCCGCTCACATGAAGTGGTAAGTGAGACCCCCCCCCCCTTTTTTTTTTTTTTTTTTTTTTTTTTTTTTTTTTATTTGTGCCCGATGTTTGGGTCGCCTCCTCGCTTGGCCAGGGCTCCCAGGAGCCAACGCAAAAAGCACACAACGGGTCTTGGGAATCGAACTCACGACAACCTACTCATGAGCTCAACACGGTATTCACTGGGGCTACCGCATAAAGAACATATTAGGGTAATAAATCAATGGAGAATCATGTCACTTACTGAATAAAAAATCTGTTTGTTATCGATTGTTCTGTGGGAAGTGATGGTGATTCTGAGGTGACAGGAGTAATATCTCAGTGTTGACATTTGCAAAATTGTTTTCTAAAGGCTTTCGTGTCTTGCGATGGTAATCGAGGTAACGAAGCTACCAGTCACTAATAAGATCAAAGCATATAAAGGCAGACTTCTGGCAGGCCGCTGGACATTTTTATAATAAGAAAGTATTAAAGCGTCTTAAGAAAAAAAGAATACGCGAAAGAACGGGTTCAGGCCAAGCTCGTTAAAACATTTAAGTGATTCTGACAGCGCAATTTGGGCTGACTGATGTGACAGTTCTATCATCGCTCTTATCGACTCCTCCAGTGTGATCAATATGCTCTGACCACAGCTTTATACTCGCTTAATCCTCCCGAATATCGAACGACTTAAACATTAAGTGATCGTGCCACAACGACCGGGGGCCCAGAGGCAAAGCATTGACTGTTTTACAATGGAATTGTATAGAAATCACTTAGATTTCATCCTATAAACTCCTGAGCTTTATGAAATATTGATAAAAAGATCATTGTCCTCTGGCTGGTCTTGTTGTGGATCTACAAGCTCCATAATGACTTTTTTTTATTTTATATGACGAGCCCACGCCAGGAGGCGCTGAGTAGCTGCAGCTGAAGCCATCACCTTTGCTTTATGCACTTGGACAGTCGCTGTTGGGAATCGGAAAGAAGTGTGGGATTCCAACTCGCAGCTAAGCGAATGAGAGACCATCACGCTTCGTATAGGTTTCTCTTAGTACGTCATTTGACATTTGGAAATCTGAAAAAAAATCGTAACCGAAGTCGTTTCTACTCAAACGAGGTAGCAAAAGCAACTAGCATGCTATCGAGAAATGCCTAATGTGCCACCACATTCACATATCTCCTTTACCATCACTTAAGACTTTATCTCCTTGGTATGGTATTGTTCCTAATGATAGAAGCGCCAGTTTACTGGTACACTAATAACATGCCAAATACGAGAACTCAAGATAATGACGCGAGTATCGATCTGCATGTACAGTATTCACTGACTCAATGCGTGGCCTGTCTCGGTGTAGTATGTTCTACACAGACTCTTGCTCGTGAATATAAAGTCTTCCGTAGTCCTCATCAGTGATTGCCACTCGCCTTGGGCCGACTTCCTGTGCTTATATTCATTAATATATCTTTTGTAATGTATTCTATTATGTATATATGGTTTTTCTCCTTATAAAAGAACTGGCCAACTCGAGACAAAGGATTACACAGGAGGAACATGCCGACAGGAGACTTTTTGGTCCATAACTAGGTCGGATGCGAAAAAATTATATTTACGATAAATAAATAAATAAAGAAACAAATGAATTAAAAGAATTATAATCATATAAATGATAATAAATAAGATAAATAAAGAAACAAATAGGTAAAGTTGAATAATAAACAAACAAGTAAATAGTAAATAATAAATTGACAGATAATTAATAATAAATGATAATCAAGCAAATAATAATAAACAAACAGACAAAAAATTACAAACAAATAATATAAAATAAATGGATGGCAGGCATTACAGCATTTTGCTTAGATGTTTATCTAAAGGGATCTTAAAGCTTCGAACTGAACTACATTGCACTGCCTCTGCAGGAAGTTTATTCCATTCATTAACTACACGGCTGGCGAAGTTGTTTCTACCCATTTCCGAATGAAATATATTTCCTGGCAGTTTGAAACCATTATTTCTTGTCGGATTCTCACTCAGAACCGATAGGTCACATTGCTTTATAACGTGATTTCCAATATGCTTCTTAATAGTATCAGCCATAAAGTCTTAAATGCTTCTTAATAGTATCAGCCATAAAGTACAACTGTCATCTGTGGATCGTGTAATTATGATACATGAAAAAACGACTAAACTATTTACATGAAATGCAATATTTTCAGTAAATATTGCCTTTAGGTCCAATGGTCGTGCATGTGTAAAGCACATCAAGGCAATAGTTTTCTCTACTGTATACATATCATTAGGGTGGCAACATACTAGGCATTTCCGCCAGCATGCAGCTTGCCTTTGCTATTTCGTTTGAGTGGAAATGACTTCGATTGCAGTATTCTAGACTTGCGTAAGAAAATCTCAACAATGTGTCTAACATTCGTATAGGTTTAACTTCTCTCAGTTTGACATTCGGCTTCTCATTATATGACGCAAGAGCAATTTGACATTCGGATAAATAGATAAATGAATAAAAAAAGGAATAATGTGAATAGAGAACTATTAAAAAACACATATAACTGCATATCATTGTTTTTTTATTTGCCACGGGAATATCAAGAAAAATAGAAACATTATACAAATCATCTGTATATGTCTACAAGACTCGTACACAGCAAAGCAAATCAGACCACGAAGAAATAACGTTGAATATTGTTTTAACCCGAGCCTGTAATCCTGATGATATGATGATATGGTTTAACGTCACAAACTCCTCCCATCGCAAGGACTGTGCCCCTTCCAGAGGACTTTGTAGCGTGGAATTTATTGATCCATGCCCTTGGTTCAACTTCGCCGGTGGCAGAGTTCGAACAGCCATCCCCTCGACCTTCGCCGCAAGTAACGACGCCCTAACCCGCCCAGCCAGGTTAATGATAAAGCCATCTCCCCATACGATCCGAAACCTAAATTTGCAAAGAGGGTCATCGGGTCGAAGGAGCTAGGGAGCAGAACGCGCTGCTCCAGGTCGAGACGCGCCGAGTCCATGGAAGCTGAAGCCATGGTCCAGCGCGAGTCACCCTAAACGACGACCGCTCCTGTTTCCATACATTGAAGGGTCCTGGTGCCAGCTTCTCCTGACAGAGAGGACCGTTCGCATGCAGATCGGATTGCAAGCTTCTGCCGGACCACCGCTAGACGAGGAAGGGGTAAGGTGTAGTGAGAAAGAGGAGGAAGGAGGGGAAGTATGAAGGAAGGGAGGTGGTAGTGGATAGGAGGGAAGAGGGTAGATGAGGTGCTCTTTTGGTGAGTCGGGGTTAGTTAATGGGTTTAGGATAGCAGATATAGATTAGATAAGTAAACTAGAAAGTTAAAGAGAACGAAGGTGAGTTAGTCAATGAGGAAAAGGTGTTAGGATTAGGAAAAAGGTTTAATTCTTCCACCGCGTTTTTCCTAAACTCCTAAACAATTTTAGAATAGATACTTGTGTTTCTAAAATACCCGATTTCAGTAAAGCTCAGTTCATAGGACTACGTCAGGAGCTTCAGCTTACAGATTGGGAGGCAAAATTAAACGAAAGACCTGTAGATCAGATGTGGGAAATATTTCAAAATACGCTCACTAAGATGATTCAAACTTACATTCCTTTTAAGGACAGACGTCCCCCAAATCAGGCTCGCCCAAAGTGGCTCGACAAAGAAACTGAAAAAAGTATTGCTAAAAAGAGACAGGCTTATAAGAAATATAAGTGCTCGGGTGCATCTAATGACTATGAAAATTATGTATCAATACAGAGAGATTTAAAAAAGACAATAAGGAAAAGAAAACGACAATATGAAATGAACATCGCTGATAAATCCAAAGAGAATCCCAAAGAATTCTATAGTTACATTAGAGATAAAAAGGTTGTTAGGAATCACATTGGTCCACTATTATCTGCTGACGGTCAACTTGAATATTCAAATGAAGGAATGTGTAATATCTTAAACAATTATTTTAGCTCGGTATTCGTAAACGAAACACCTCAAAGTGAATTCCAAACTGAAACCTGTGAAAAGTCTGGGGTAAACTTACTCACTACGGTAAATATAACAAAAGAAAAAATTAAAAGGTGTATAGACAAACTCAAAGTTAATAAAACACCAGGGCCTGACGGTTGGCATCCAAGAATCTTAAAGGAAATGAAAAATGAGATTGTTGTTCCATTAGAAACTATTTTCAAGAAATCCATCATATCCGGAGATGTCCCAAGAGAATGGAAGCTAGCTAACGTTACTCCCATATTCAAAAAAGGTGACAAAAAGAAACCAAATAACTATAGGCCTATAAGTTTGACTTCAATCGTAGGAAAAATAATGGAAACTATCATCAGAGATGCTATGGAACATCATTTAGAAAGTAACCGTTTGATAAATGATAGCCAGCATGGTTTCAGACGGAAACGTTCTTGCGTGACTAACTTACTCGAATTCTACAACACAGTTATCTCGAATTATGACAAAAGAAACAATATAGATTTAATATATCTAGACTTTGCAAAAGCTTTTGATACCGTCCCACACGAAAGACTACTTACTAAATTAGCTTTGCATGGAATAAGTGGTAGCCTATTAGGTTGGACTAGTAATTGGTTGAATGGTCGAAAACAGAGAGTTGTTTTAAATGGAAAAACTTCTGGATGGAAAAGTGTTGCAAGTGGAGTTCCTCAGGGTTCCGTTCTTGGGCCACTTCTATTCATAGTATATATAAATGATATAGACCATGGACTAAAATCTACTGTTTCCAAATTTGCTGATGATACAAAACTGTGCGGAGTGGCAAATGATCACTCAAACCAATTAGATATTCAAGTAGATTTAGATAAATTACAGCAATGGTCTGAAAAGTGGCTAATGAAATTTAACACAAGTAAATGCAAGGTAATGCACATAGGTAAAAACAACAGTAAGTACGATTACAAGTTATTTGGTAATTCGTTAACAAAAGTGGATAGTGAAAAAGATCTCGGCGTAATTATCAGTAACGACCTCAAATCATCCAAGCAGTGTATTTCAGCCTCTGAGAAAGCAAATAAGATTCTGGGACTGATTGCGCGATCTTTTGATTTCAAAAGTACATCACTCATTAACAAGCTATATAAATCGTTAGTTCGTCCACATTTGGAATATGCTGTTTCTGTATGGTCACCGAATCTCATTAAAGACATTGACAGACTGGAAAAAGTACAACGGCGAGCCACAAAACTGATTCCAAATATCAAAAATAAATCATACGAAAATCGACTAAAACACATGAATCTGTTTTCCCTAAAAAAGCGTAGACTCAGAGGTGACTTGATACAGGTCTTTAAGATTTTAAAGGGAATTGACAACATCAAAAGTGACAAAATTTTCACATTGAATGAGAATCAGACAAGAAACAATGGTCTCAAACTATCCGGAAATAGATTCAATTTGGAAGTAGGTAGAAACAACTTTGCCAACCGTGTAGTAAATGAATGGAATAAACTTCCTGCACAGGTAGTGCAATGTAGTTCAGTTCGAAGCTTTAAGAATCAGTTAGATAAATACCTAAGTAAAATGCTGTAATGATTATAATTTATCTTATATTATTTGTTTTTGTTTTGTTATCATTTGTCTGTCTGATTTTCATTTATTATTAGTTATATGTCAATTTATTATTATTTACTCTTTACCTGTTTGTTTATTATTTAACTATACCTATGCATTTATTTATGTATTTTATTTGTTATTTACATTATTATATTTTTTATTTATTGTTTTATTATTAATATGATTTTTTTTCGCATCCGACTTAGATATGGATCAAAAGGTCTCCTGTCGGCATGCTCCGCCTTTGTAATAATCTTATTGCTGTTAGGCAATTTCATTCATCTTAAGGAAACTTCTTCTACAGCAAAACGTTCAAGAATACTGAATGTAATAAAACTTGATGAAGAAAATAAATAGGTAGTGGGTAGGAAGAAAGAAAGTAGATGAGGTCCACTTTGTGAGTCGGTGTGGGTGGCAGGGTTTAGGATAGCAGGTCTGTGGCTGTGATCAAATAAGGGAACTGCAAAGTATACGGGGCAATTTATATTCATTTTTTGACTCAGGAACTGAAGAAGCGAACGAGATGAGGGATAAAAAGTAACTAAGTACAAGCTCGGGTATTCAGAGGAACAATAGACGGAGGAGAATAGGTGAGTTCAACAATATTAACTGTAATAATCGGATGTGAAAGGCTAAAGAATCATTTGTCCACCTGGGGACCAAACATGCGCCACAAGAAGGAAATTAACTTAAATAAAACTTAATAGGTGAGAGGACAGAATTGGAAATGTTACCCAAAGAGCAAGAAAGTGGAGAGGAAATGGGGAGATTGTGAGGTGACGAAACTAGATATTGATAGATATTCTCATCATGATAATCATTGAAAGCTAAATAGAATTGGTACAGAGAACCGGGTGGTACACCACTGTAGCGCGTTTGTCTTGGATATCACTTTGTAATTAAGCCTACAGGGAAATATAGTTAATCTCAGTGGCTTCTGGTGATCTACGTCCCCAAGTGTTCGAGCACATTGGGCAAAGATGACGACTTTGGTTGCAGCTCAGCCTCTTTTTGACAGTTTCATTACCGAAGAATCTCTGGTAGGTACAACCACTTCTCTCTCACACACACACACACACACACACACACACACACACACACACACACACACACACACACACACACACACACACACACACACACACGCACGCACACACACACACACACACACACACACACACACACACACACACACACACACACACACACACACACACACACGCACACACACACACACACACACGCACGCACACACACACACACACACACACACACACACACACACACACACACACACACACACACACACACACACACACACACACACACACACACACACACACACACACATATATATATATATATATACATACATATATATATATATATATATACATATATATATATATGTATATATATATATATATATATATATATATATGTATGTTTATATATATATATATATATATATACATGTATATGTGTATATATATATATATATATATATATATATATATATATACATATAAATATGTATACGTTTATATATATATATATACATATACTGTATAATGTACATATACGATCTATATATATATATAACATATATATATATATATATATATATATATATATATATGTATATTCGGCTTATCGAGTTTTAGCGTTTATATTATCCTCCAAGCATTGTGGCATAGTTGAGTTACTTTCTCATATTACACCTTGGTAGTGGTTCCCGACCTGCAAAATGCTACCAAAGATTTTCTCTTTACCCCTATCTTGTTGCCAAATATTTTCCAACATTGCAGGATCCATAATAATTCTAAAGAAAGAAAGTAGACTACGATCCATATTTCCAAGCGTTGCGTCTTCTTCCATAAGACGTAAGTGGGTTTATAAACAACAGCAACGATAATGATAATTATCTAGTTGCGTATCAGAAGGTAAGGCTTCTCGCTATAGATTATGAGAAATTGAAGTGGATATGATCAGATTCAAAGATAAGAGACAAGAGTATTAAATTATATTTAACCCATTTATGCAAAGAAGATGAAAAGATAAAGTGGCTATAGTAATCAACGATCAAACTGATAAGCTATCTTTAGATAAGATTTTGATGGCTTACGTATCTATGGGAGGAAATTGAAAGTTTGGTGTCCACGTTTAAAAGATAGACAAATGGTGGGACAATAGGACAGCGGAGGAGAGGATAGGGCGTTCAGATTAAGTGATAGCGGGTTAGAGCGGCGAAGATCCAGTGCTCCAAGGTGAGGAAGATGAGGAGAGGTGGGAGGAGCGAAACCTGAGACTCAGCACAAGCGTTGATTGGTCGGATGATTGAAGAAGGAATGGCGGACGTGGGAGAAAAAGAAGAGATGAACAGGAGGAGAAGCGAGGTCGTCAATAATGTCTGACATGATTAGAAACGTTAAGATGTATAATACCAAAGCAGGTTTGAAAGATGGTGATAAATTATATGTCTACGGATTTGTTAGAAACTAACATATATCTCTTTCTTTTCCCTCTCTCTCTCTTTTCCTTTCTCTCTCTCTCTCTTTTCCTCCCTTTCTTTCCCTCTCTCTCTTTCTCTATCTCTCCTTTTCCCTCTCTCTCCCTACCTCTCCCTTCCTTGACATTTTTTGTGATAAAACGTAGGAATTAGGGCGAGTGACCTTATGCAGATGAGGGGAAGTCAGGAGAAAGTGAAGGTCATTTGAGGTCAAAGGGACGAGGTCTGATGTCCTGCTTCCAACACATAACCTAATTTCTTATTCCCTTATGACTAAATACCCTGTTCTTAGTGATAAGTTGAACTATGCACTTCCCTCGTGATTATCCATCTTTGGCTTGATACCTAACAGGAACCACTTGCATAGGTTCTCCAAACATGTGGCTTTGTGTTCATTGCAGGTTATAAGGAAGCGTTGCTCATCAGTCATCCTCAGAACCTTGATACAATGTAATCCGTACAAATTACTGATATTTCAAGGTCTTTATTGAAACCCCTAGGGACCAGAGTCATCCAGCATTCTTTAAAAAAAATAATATATAATATATATATATATATATATATATATATATATATATATATATATATATATATATATATACATATCATTCCTTGCAATGTCTTTAATATGCCTGTGTTCTTTAGCTTCTAGGTAAGGACAGAAGCGCTGGTTATTGCTACCTAGATATTCGAGACAAAGGACACTCTTTGAATTTCCGGACAGGACATCGCTAAGACTCAGAGGTCCAGACTAGGGGTTCTGGCGGCCTCTTCAGCCCAGTTCTGTTCTGTGCAGTCCATTGTTCCAGGAGGTAATAGACAATCTTATTCATGTGAAGAGGGGATTCGAAGTCTAGAGGCATTTCCTCGTGTTGTTGGAACGTCTTGAGTATTCATATTTGAACGAACACA
>NC_134777.1:20014635-20019635 GCF_046742065.1 Oratosquilla oratoria | reverse complement strand
CAATGCTCAAGCGATACCAAACTTGTTTCTTCTGGACTACGCAGGAGCTGGTCGGCCATCAAGTGAAACATTTCTAGAGTATACCCTTGAATGTAATGATTCCATAAGTTCTCAACTTTATGTTCTCTATACAATGAACAGGCTTACAGATGAAGTGTTAAATTGTTTTATCCCGAAGAAATACACTATATTCTAAATGGTAAACAAACAATTTTAGGGAACTGGGAAGTAGACTCTAGTTAAGAGGAAATCTACAGCAGTTAGTATCCTCTCCAAGGTCGAATCTGCTCTTCAGATGAATAAAATTCATAGCGGTTACAAGATTTGTCAAATATAACCTTGATCAAAGAATTAATCATGTTCAGAGTTCCTATGTTGTTAAAAACTTGTTTATGTTCAGAAAATCTTGAATAGTGAATATGATGAATAATGCAGTAATTCCTAATGCAAAATAACCCTCTGGCAATTGGACTTTGCTGTTGGTTTAAGAAACCTGGAAAACCAGTGGCACTTTAGATCACATACTATTGAGCATTCATATCATGCTTAACTATTTTAGACGAAATTCTGGTGGATTATATATCTGAATTATTCTGAAGTTGACACAGAACCTGAGTGTTGGAGTCCCAAAGAAGTCAGTATCAGGAGCAGTCCCCAGCCTCCGGGACGACCGCCTCCAGATCTGTACTAGTGTCATCTACAGAAAACAAGTGAGTTATACTTCTTCCATTATCTGGTGACCCATAGGATGTGGCCGGCAAAACCAGCAGCGTTGCCACGTCTAAACCATTTTCAAAGAAAACGGGGGAGACATCGTTTTATTTATATTTACATGTATGACCGGTATAATCAAAGTGACTGCAAGCGGCCCGAAGACCCGCACTCAGCTTTTCTATGTAAGTGATCCCCCACCCCCCACCCTAGCCCCTACGGAAATTCCTAGGTCGGGAGCCGGGACAACGTCGCCTGACCTGAGATGCCACATCGTTAAACAAGTCTCTTCTTTTCTTTACATGCATAACAATTACTCATATCACCTACCATTTAATGAAAAAAATCAATATGCATTTAGAATATTCCATGTTAACATACTCGGGGTAGTGGACAGTTTCCGGTATATGCTGAATGTTTTGATTCAGTACGTGACAACACGGCAGACAACACCTTGTGGGTCACGAGATAATGGAAATAGTCAAGTGACCTATAACGAGGTTAGATGACCATTGACTCAAAAGGAATTCATCTGTCCGTTGAGTAGCTATATTTTTGCCGCTGCTTCTCCAATTTTCTTAAATAGATTTTGACCTGTCCATGCATGCGGCGAGGAAATCAAGGCCTTGTAAAACTTCCCATGCATCAGAAGTATGGTACATAATAGGGATGAGGGATGAGTCATCTTAGGGATTCATTCGGAAGACTAGCATGGCTTATGGTGTTATGGACTCGCTCAACCGAGGTATGGCGTTGTCGATATATATGCAGGCGGGCTTATAAGATCCGAATCTTCAAGTCACTTGTATTCACCTTTTTCTTGTACGGCTAAAAGACATGGACACTGAATGCTACTCTCAAGAAGCGTTTCGGTGGCTTTGATATCAAATGTCTTTGGAGACTTATGTGGTAATAGATAGTATGGCTTAGTATGATACCAATCACTATGTGAGATTTGATCAAGGCCTGTTAGCTGTATAATTCTTGGATATTAAGTCTGACTATACAGACACGTGACAATCTTTCGTGATGTTGATTTCACTCACATGGTTACCTCTATAGGAAACAACCTTCGATGGATGGAGAAAGTAAAATAGCCAATGACAGAATATGTGACTGGAGAAAGTCGACCAACCTTGCCGAGAACTGCTTGGCATAGAAAGAATGCCTACATGGGATATTACTCAGAAAAATCGTGGGGAGTGGTGTCGGTGTTTGAGTGAAGCGACGCACCCTATACCGCTCCTCATCAATAATGATGGTCAGTCTATAAGATCGATCTATCATTTGTACCATATCAATCGAAAAGTTGGCCGAAAACATTTTCTTCTGGCCACAGAAAAAAAAAAAAAAAGTTTTCACCAACTATTGTAAACAGTTGCCTACTAGTCCAGAACTGATTATGATTTCCAGTCTGAACTCATTCCACCGAACAATACTTTCCCATTTATTTTGGCTTCCACCAAGCTATTTTGTTCATCTCCGTGTCACTCTTTAAGTAGCGAAGAGACGGAGATCTAAGTAGCCGAATCATACAGCGAGACATGTAATTCGACGGACGTTGAAGTGTGCGTAGTGTCTTGCTGGTTCCTATCACTCACGCCACCCCATAATAACAAGCCTGTACTTCAGTGTCAAGGTTGAGAAAGAGATACGGACCAAGAAAAGAATCTTATCAGGATCTTCTCTTCAGCCCGTGTCCTGTTCATAAATTCCCACATCAACTCTTTTACTGTCGATTTCTTGTGGGAAACGACGGGATTTTTGACATGCCACCGGGGGAATCACACGCAAATGGGGTTTTCTTAAAATAATTTGGTGTTTCCTTGAACAAAAATATGTTGATTTTCACGGTATTGACAGTGATACAGGCGTTCTTCTCAATGTAAAACGTGCAGTTGGTATGTGGCATTCTTTGTCGTCAATATGACTTCCATTTTTTTTTTTTTTCTAGTTGTTTTAGCCAAGTATTCAGAAGCTTTCTAAAGAGTCTGATACTTAAATGAATTCCCGATTTTTTTTTAGATAACGAGTTCTATCCATTTATCCATATTACGTAAATTTCATTGTAGTAACACACATAACACTACATCAAACATGCAACTGACTTTGCTCACAAAGACAACCACCAAGAGCCTACGCTATGATGTCATCATTGACGTCATGTCGCCCGTTATGACCGTTAAAATTGGTCCGCCCTTTACCAGTCAACTACAAAATGTTATAAACGCTCTACAACGATCACTCAGAGGACAAATCATCGTTAAACAAAGTGTAATAATCACGTCACGTGTTCACTACAATATTTGAAATAAACCCGCATTGACCAATCACAAACAATTATGAACACCACAACGTCTTTAAAAGATTTGTAAGAGCCACGCGCTAAGCATACTCGTATATATTCTACCTCCCCCCATCATCGTCAGCTTTTCTTTCTCTATATACAGTTTCAATATATCGTTCCCAATTTTTTTTTTTAAGAAATCGGAAAGATCAAGAATATAAGAATGGATACTGCTACAAGGCTTATCTACTCTACATAAATCAAACCCACTTTTATTAGATTAGCATTTATATCTTTTAACCATCTCTACCATACCTTGAACAATATATCATGATTGTGACAGCCTATGTTTCTCCTTTATTACCTGCTGTTTCATCGCAATAGTTTTTTTTTTTTTTTTGTAAAAAAAATTAGGTCATCCTAATTTAGGTCACTCCACACCGATATATATTTATTTCATATTTTTGTCCATACGTAATCTCTGAGCCATCTCTAAAGCGACAAACGTAATGATGATTCAATTGTTTAACCTTTTTTCCCTCTGAAGTTAGGCATATGAAGACTTTATCCCCATGTCAGAGGCTACCAATTAAATTACCATATTTTTTTCTCAACCTTTTTTTTTTTTTTCTTTTATCTACTCGGATGTCTGTCTATCTGGAATGATGTCTTTCTTAATTAATGATGTCTTTCTTAATGACACAAACCTAACCACCCAAAAACCATGGGTAAAGGGGAAGTCAACACCAAAGCCAACAGTAATCCATAAGGTCGGCGAGATGCGTGAGCGTAATAATACGAGGTCAGCCCAGTCAGCTGAAGAGGTTTTCGGTAATATCAGGTTGGGCCGGCGGAGCTGGGGACGATTTGCATAGAGAGGGTCATTAGGGGGTTTACATTCGATAAGGACTGCCGACGCTCACTCCACCTCCACCACCCCTTCCACCACCACCGTCTCTACTCCTACTTCCGACTCTCCCCGTCGCTTCCACTTTCGTCTGTGTTACGTTTTCGATGTAGTCGTTGTTGTTCCGCTCTTCGCCTCTGTCTTTGTCACTGTTCCCATCAACGGCTCCTCCTCCTTAAGAGCTTCTTCTTCCTCCCATCCCCTCCTCTTCCTCTTCCTCTCTCCCATTCTTCTTTCTCTTCCCTTTCCTCATCCCCTTTCCTCTTCCTCTCCCCCTTCCTTTATCCCTTCCTCTACCTCTCCCTCTTTCTCCTCCTCTTCCTCTTTCTCTTCCTCTTTCTCTCCCCATTTCCTTTTTCTCTTCCCCTTCCTCTTCGTCTTCCCCTCCCCTTTCCTCCTCATCTCCTCCATTCCTCTTCTACTTCCTTTTCTTCTTATTCTTCCTTTCCCCCTTTCCTCTTCCTCTTCCCCTTCCCCTTTCCTCTCCCCCTTTCCTCTTCCTCTCCCCCATTTTTCTCTTCCTCCCCCTTCTCTTCCTTTCCCCCTTCCTATTCCTCTTCGCTTCCCTCTTCCTCTCCCCCTTCCTATCCTCCCTCCTCTTCCTCTCACCCTTCCTCTTTCATCTCCCTCTTCCTTTTCCTCTCCCCTTTCTTCTTCTTCTCTCTCACCTCCTACTCTCTCTCTCTCTTCCTTTTTTTCTCACCCACCCTCTTCCTTTCCCCCTTCCTCTTCCTCTCCCCCTTCCTCCTCCTCCCCTTTCTCTTCCTCTACCTCTTCCTCTTTCCTTTCCCTTTGCTCTCCCCTTCCTCTTCTTGTCCCCATCCTCTTCCTCTCCTTCAACTCCTCTTCCTCTTCCCTTTCCTCTTCCTCACCCCCCTCCTCTTCCTCTCCTTTACTCTTCCTCCCCCACTTCCTTTTTATCTCCCTCCTTCCTCTTCCTCCTCTCCCCTTTTCCTCTTCCTCTCCCCCTCTCTCCTTTCCTTCCCTTCCTTCTCCTCTCCCCACGCTCCTCCTCTCCCCTTCTTCTTTCCTCTTCCTCTCCCCTTCCCTTCTCCTCTTCCTCTTCTTCTACCCCATCCTCTTCCTCTCCCCTAT
>NC_134777.1:19987135-19989635 GCF_046742065.1 Oratosquilla oratoria | reverse complement strand
AAGTGAGGAAAAGGATGAACGGGAGAAAAGGAGAAAGGCAGGGAGAGGAAAATGGGTAGAGAAGAGGGAAATAGAGAGGGAAAGGAAAAGAGAAACGAGAGATGGAAAGAGAGGGAAAGAGAAAGAAGGCAAGCTAAAGGGGGAGGGAAAGAGATGGAAAGAGGGAAGGAGTGGAGAAGGAGAAAGAGGAAAAAGAGAGGAAGGAGTGGGAGAAGGGACGGCGACGGCGATGGGAGAAGGAAAGGGAGAGGGCAAGGGAGAGGGAGAGGGAGAGGGAAAAGAGGAGGAGAGAGAAAAAGAGAGGAAGAGAGAGAGAAAGAGTGACAGAGAGAGGACAAAGAGATAGTAGGAAAAGGCGCAATGTATTAGTAGTGGATAGTGAGTGGTAAAGTACTAGTAGGAGAATAATAATGAGAGAAGGTAAATACGAGTTCAAAGTGGACGGGTGAAGGAGAGGAGGGAGATAAGGAGAAGAGGATAGGGTGGGGGAGGGTGTAACACAGGTGGAGGAAGAGGTGGAGGAGGAGGAGGAGGAGGAGGAGGAGGAGGAGGAGGAGGA
Source organism: Oratosquilla oratoria (assembly GCF_046742065.1). Lineage (NCBI taxonomy): Eukaryota > Metazoa > Arthropoda > Malacostraca > Stomatopoda > Squillidae > Oratosquilla > Oratosquilla oratoria. The sequence continues at coordinate 19,989,076 of NC_134777.1, read as the reverse complement.
GGAGGGGATAGGTAGGTGAGAGAGAGGACATTAGGGAGAGGGAGGAGGGCAGTGAAGGGGAAAGAGAGGTGAGGTGGAAGGGTAAAGGTCGAAGGGCGAAAGGGAGGCGATGGGTACGAGGTAGAGGGACAGGGAGAGCGTAAGGTGTAGTTACGTCGAGGAAGCAGCAAGTAAGAAGGTAAGATAAGTGACTAAGCGGTGAACACAAATACGGAAGTGGATGAGCTTGGGTGGAAAGGAGGGGGAGGAAGAGGAGGGGTAAGGAAGGGATAGGATGATAGAGGAGGAGAAGGGAAGGGAGGGGAGGGGAGGGGAGAGGAAGAGGAAGGGAGGAGAGGGGAAGAAAGAAAGAAAGAAAGAAAGAAAGAAGAAGAAGAAAAAGTTGAAAGGATGGGGCTGAGAGTGTGATCAGGACCTCACCGGCCTTGACTGTCGTACTCATTGAGACGGCAGGCCTCGCTCTTCCCTTCCACCACGGACTTCCTGGTACGTTCATTGTCACCCTCTCCCTCGCCCTCTCCCTCCCTCCCTTCCTCCCTCCCTCCCTCCCCATCTCCCTCTCCCTCTCCCTCCCTCCCTCCCTCCCTCCCCCCCTCCCTCCCTCTCTCCCTCCCTCGTTTCCTTCCTCCCTCACTCTAGTACTTTCCTCCCCATTCTCTATTACGTACGAGTATATCATCATCGTTCTTACTATATCCACGTGTTTCTTCACGTTTTGCTCTCTATTCTCTTTCTCTCTCCCTCCCTCTCTCTCTCTCTCTCTCTCTCTCTCTCTCTCTCTCTCTCTCTCTCTCTATATATATATATATATATATATATATATATATATATATATATATATATATCTTCCTCTCTTTTCCTCTTTAATATCGTTTAGCGTTCGGATTCAGAACCCATCGCGTTTATACGAGCAGAAAATAAGCACAAAATTATATTATTTGTGCCCAAATATTTGTCATATCATGCCTTCTTAGAAAATGGAAATACACCTATATTCATATATGATAATCGTATTGTACCCACAAAAATGAAAAATAAAAGAAACATAAGAAACATGAAAGATACACACACACACACACACACACACACACACACACACACACACACACACACACACACACACACACACACATATATATATATATATACATATATATATACATATATATATGCACATTGTGTGTGTGTGTGTGTGTGTGTGTGTGTGTGTGTGTGTGTGTGTGTGTGTGTGTGTGTGTGTGTGTGTGTGTGTGTGTGTGTGTGTGTGTGTGTGTGTGTGTGTGTGTGTGTGTGTGTGTGTGTGTGTGTGTGTGTGTGTGTGTGTGTGTGTGCACAGCTATAAAAATACACAAAATTATAATATATATGTACTGTATATACATATACATATATATATATTATATATACATATATATATGCATATATATATATATATATATATATATATATATATATATACGCCACTTTATACGCAAAACGAAGCAACCTATATCCAGTCTACCTTGCCACAAAGATTCATACAAGAAAGCACTGAAAGTGTGTGCAACACTATTGTCAGAAAATCTAATTTTCTGGTTACGCCATAATGAAACAAAGAATGTACGAGTATTATCATTATGGGTAACATCTCTGATTTTTGTATGAATTTCTGGTCATTAGATTTTAAAACAACACAGAAAAAATAGGAAGCGTTGTTACTGGTGATGCTAACCTTGGATTTCTAGAAACATAATTATAGTACTACAGCATCTTCTAGTGAATTGTCTTTACTTAAATATGGCAAAAAATCATGCTCGCTCTACAAACAAAACAAATTAAAATAATTAAAATTCAAGAGAAACTGGGCTTTTTTCTGGATACACAGACAAACGGGCAGACAGACAGATGGTTACGTAAACTCCGACCAACATCGTCGGTGGAGGTAATAAAAAAGCGAGCACA
>NC_134777.1:19974635-19979635 GCF_046742065.1 Oratosquilla oratoria | reverse complement strand
TTCTGTACCAAACCTTTGTTGTTCGTTGTAAATAGACATTAAAATAAACAAAATAGCGACATATGGCAACATCTTCTCACATGAATGCACATTTATTAACGCGTAGTATTACATAACCTGCATCCAAGGACATAAATATATATATAGTGAAGACAAATATACATGAAATAAATAGGTCAAATACGACAAAAATCTGCATAATATATGGGCAAAAGAAAAACAAACTGGGAGAGGAAAGAACACACACATATAAACATACACACACACACACACACACACACACACACACACACACACACACACACACACACACACACACACACACACACACACACACACACACACACACACACACACACACACACACACACACACACACACACACACACACACACACACACACACACACACACACACACACACACACACACACACACACACACACACACACATGGCCGCTATATTCTTAACCACTTCTACTGTTATCTAGACAACATTTCCTTTATAACTGCGACGCTCAGCGTCATTTTTACCAGATTCTTACGTACTTCCCTCTCTGCTTCAATGATGCGCATTAAAATCGCAACAGTTTTATCTTGTATGTCCCAATTTACAATACTAGATTATCGTCAATAACTCAACCAGTATAAGGTTTAAGTTATACTGTTTTTAAGTGAATTAGAAAGATGGAATATCCTTTCACGCATAATCAAATCGCCATAAGACAGCTAGAACAAAATATGTCAAGTGCGACACTGGGTTGAGAGAGCTATAAACCACTTTAACCAAAGACTGCTATTGCACATTCATAAGAACATAAGAATGAAGGAGACTCCAAGAAACCATAAGGCCTACACTAGCCAGTTCTATGTCCATCACCACCTGTCACCCCCATCCATAACGTTATCTAACCGTTTCTTAAAACAACTGATAGTTTCAGCGCTTACTAGATGGTTACTAAGTCTATTCCATTCGTTGACCACTCTATTAGTAAACCAATTCTTGCCTATTTCCTTCTTAATACTAAATTTCTCCAGGTTAAATTCATTACTGCGAGTCCTGCCCTGTTGTTTTAATATGATAACTTTTTTTACATCACCCTTGTTAAAGCCTTTGATCCACTTAAACACCTCTATTAGACGACCCCGCACTCTGCGTCTTTCCAGAGACTGTAAGTTAAGGTGCCTAAGCCTCTCTTTGTAAGGTAAATTTCTGAGCCCATGTATCATTTTGCTCATTTTCCTCTGTACTGATTGTAGTGAATTTATGTCCATTATGAAAGTCTATCTAATTTCAGGCTTAAGGTACAGTAGGACCCAAATCACTCCAAACTCCATACAGTCCCGAATCTCCCAACCTAACCCGTGCCAACCCAATCCCTACCAGATAAACCCATACCAACTAAACCCATACCAACCCACCCCCTGATGCAAACACAACCAGTTCTCACCCAACCTCAGGCAACGTAATCCAACCCCTTTCAACCCAACCGTAACTGTGGAAGAACCTTTACCAACTACAAGTATTTTGGGTCTTCTAGTGATTTGATATTTACATTGGGACACGTTGAAGGCTTTTGAATGAATTTCTTCAGTCCAGTGACAAAGTCACGCCAAAGGAGTTCCTTTCGATCCCTAAAAAATAAAATAGATAAAATTGATAAAATAAGTAAAATAAATCAAATAAATAGAATAAATAAAATAAACAAAATAAATAAAATAAATAAGATAAATAAAATAAATAAGATGAATAAAATAAATTAAATAAAAAAAATATATATATAAAATAGATAGAATAGATTGAATCAACAAAATGAATAAAGTAAATCAAATAAATGAAATAAATAAAATAAATAAAATAAATAGAATAAATAAAATAAATAAAATAAATAAAATAAATAAAATAAATAAAATAAATAAAATAAATAAAATAAATAAAATAAATAAAATAAATAAAATAAATAAAATAAATAAAATAAATAAAATAAATAAAATAAATAAAATAAATAAAATAAATAAAATAAATAAAATAAAATAAATAAAATAAACAGAATAAATAGAATAAATAAAATAAACAAAATAAACAAAATAAATAAAATAAATCAAATAAATAAAATAAATAAAATAAATAAAATAAATAAAATAAATAAAATAAATAAAATAAATAAAATAAATTTAATAAATAAAATAAATATCATAAGTAAAACAAATAAAATAAATAAAATAAAGTAAAATAGATAAATAAATAAATAGGTAAATAAATGAAATCACATACGCAGATCGTGATCCAAATCGACACCGAAATTTAATTGCATATTTCTTGAACTGTAGCCTACAAAAAATAATACTATTATCAAATATATGGACAGATAAATAGATATTTAATGAATGACCAAATTAAACAAGTGAATGAATAAATAAAGTAGAGCAAAGAATAATGAAATAAAATATAATTAATATAAAAGAAAAAATAACAAAATCCGTTCCTACGGATATGCGTCGTCACAAACAAACAAACGAGCACAAAGATAGTGATGATATTGTGAAATAGATGATAAATAAATAGATAAGTATAAAATGAATAAATAAAATGAACCATGTGAATAAATAAATAAAACTAATTAAATAATAATAGAATAAAATCAAATTGATAAATGGAAAAATAACAAAATTCGTTCGTAACGTTTTGCGTCAAACGAACGAACGAATGCAACAGAAAACGCGACCTCTTAGGCAAAGGTAAACAATCCATATATTGTCCGACAGCTACAATACAGGAAATATCACCTATCAGCTAACTTTCTTAATGCGTAGTACCAGGAACCCCAAAGGAATACCTTCTAATGATACTTCTATCAAGAATGACCAAATTAAACAAGTGAATGAATAAATAAAGTAGAGCAAAGAATAATAAAATAAAATATAATTGATATAAAAGAAAAAATAACAAAATCCGTTCCGAAGGATATGCGTCGTCACAAACAAAGAAACGAGCACAAAGATAGTGATAATATTGTGAAATAGATGATAAATAAATAGATAAGTATAAGATGAATAAATAAAATGAACCATGTGAATAAATAAATAAAACTAATTAAATAATAATAGAATAAAATCAAATTGATAAATGGAAAAATAACAAAATTCGTTCGTAACGTTTTGCGTCAAACGAACGAACGAATGCAACAGAAAACGCGACCTCTTAGGCAAAGGTAAACAATCCATATATTGTCCGACAGCTACAATACAGGAAATATATACACCTATCAGCTAACTTTCTTAATGCGTAGTACCAGGAACCCCAAAGGAATACCTTCTAATGATACCTCTATCAAGAATGATAAAATCATCATGAAGGCTATCTTCCCACGTCACAGTCGATGGAGAGTGAGTGAAAGCCACCCAGATACTTCTGATAACCTTTGTGATATGTAAAGATAATTCATTTTCCTTACGGGGCATATTTGCTGGCATGCTTTTCTTGTTCCTGTAATCAATGTGAGAAAGCTTTTATCATTTCTGAAGAGCCTTGGTTCTCTCTTATCTGAGAGCCACGATACGAGTGACGTCACTTCGTTATTTCTCGTCTCCCTTACGGAGTCAACTCTCTATCCAAGTCAATCCCATCAATCATAAATCTTTGTTTTGATAAAACGGCGATTTCTCTGAATGGTCCCGTTCAGATGAAGATTGCCACTTAAGGATTGAAAGTGGGAGGAATTCAGATCTCACTAATGTCAATCTAATCATTCGGTTTCCGATTCCGTGATGCCATTCTATACGCCTCTTCTCCATATCTCTCTACTCCACAGACTGATCTATATGTGAACCTGTTAAATATGCGACTGTTACGTGTATTACTACACCATATGCAACATTTCCATATACTCTAGTTTTTTATGTCTAAATGCTCTTCTTCCACATTGGCTTGTTCCATATGTTCATACCTTATAAGCTTCCATACTAAAAATCCACTGTTAATTGGATTAAGACAAGAAAGGAAATAACGATTTCCGTATATTTCGATCACTGGCTGTGATCATTCCGCTGAAGAGGATCACATCCAGTGATCAAAATATACGGAAATCGTTATTTCCTTTCTTTTCTTAATCCAATCAACAGTGGGTTTGTAGTGTATTTACTAATGTGTTACGACATTACTTGGCAGCTATAAGCTTCAGTTATATACGATCCTGTCACACAAGTAACCCTCCTCACATATGCTCATATTCCAGATGCTCCTTTTCTACATGATCCTGCATCGTACGCTCCTGCCCCCACATACTCTGAACCATATGTTCCTCATGTGCTTATGCTCCAAATGTTCTTGAACTATATGCTCTTGTTTCATGTTCTCCACACACTGTCGAATCATTGAGTAATCATACATAATCGAAGATTTTCAGAGCGAGGCGCCTCGTCATTATAACCCATCAGCTTGATTGCTATTATCATCTCCCTTGTTGCAGTTCGTGGAATTTCACGATATTCCTCTTGACTTCGTTCACGTTCTCCATTGTGGAGCAAGGCATTTCTTTCCTTTATTTATATATTTTTTTCTTCGTTTCTTTGTCGTTATTTTTCTTTCCTGTTTTTTCCCCATTCTAAACGGTAATTACCCTCATCAGAAGAGCGCATTGTGACTAGTCATTAGTACCCACACTTCCCCTCTTTCTTTCCCCCTTTTGTCTTGGTTTCCCCTCGGCATGTCGCCCATACCCCTCAGCTCACCCCATAACTTCCCCTCGTTCTTAGATCTTACCTCTTCCTTTCCCATTTAATCTTTTTTTTCTATTTCTTACATTCACTCTGACTCACATTTTCCGATCCATATTTCCGTCCTACTTGCCAAATTTTATTCTTAACTTCTTTCCCTATTCCCCATTCTTCCTTTAACTATAGTCTTCATTTTCTTAAATCGTAACGATGTAATTTTAATTTCATTCTTCCCAGTCATTCAATCTCCTTACTTATCACTCTGATATACTCCTTTCTGTGAAT
>NC_134777.1:19959635-19969635 GCF_046742065.1 Oratosquilla oratoria | reverse complement strand
ACATTCAAAGGTGATAATTACAGTCTGATCGTGATTTCTTGTTGAACTTTGGTGTCTTTGTAGAGTGTACAGGGAGATAAGGATTTGGTGTACATTAGTACGAGTGTAATCAGGTGTTCAGCATATCATTGACATAAAATATTTCATTCAGCCTCTTTAATAGCAAAAATACGCTGAAACTTATATTCTAAGCACCCACACATACACATGAAAAGAAAAAAACATGACCATGTTCGCCAATTACGTACAAAAATGCATAAATCTCTTTCACAAACACATACACAGACACACGCGAGCACACACACACACACACACACACACACACACACACACACACACACACACACACACACACACACACACGCACGCACGCACACACACATACGCATACACACACACATTCCTTTTCTTTTCTATTTGCTGATGTTATCTTGATGTTCCATTCAAGACAGAAGGAAATAAAAAATAAATAAATAGAAAATAACACTTTATCAATCATGCCCACTCCTTTCATGGTTTCGAACAGAGCAGTAACGTCATCGTTCTCTCTTTTTCCTTTTAATGAGGGCAATTCCAGCTTATTTAGACTTCCATTGTATGATCTTTGTGTGTGAGCTCGCCCGCGCGCGCGTGTATGTGTGTGTGTGTCTGTGTTTCTGCGTTTCTGTGTGTCTGTCTGTATGTTAGTGTGATTCACCATGGTCTTGGATCACGTGTCGGACACGTGATCGACAGCTATTTCACTCTCGGAAGAGAGCTCAGAGCTCATATAAGACCGATCTATGAGTAATGTTGTGACCTTACACGCACACACACACCCAACTCCCCGCCCACGAGAGTTGGAGTAACGACCCGCAGCACAGCGATACTGAAATTATTTCAGCCCTGGGCGGAATTCAAATCTGGACCACCGTAGTGGCAGCCGGGAACTCTACCAACCGCACTATCGAGTCGTGTGTGTGTGTGTGTGTGTGTGTGTGTGTGTGTGTGTGTGTGTGTGTGTGTGTGTGTGTGTGTGTGTGTGTGTGTGTGTGTGTGTGTGTGTGTGTGTGTGTGTGTGTGTGTGTGTGTGTGTGTGTGTGTGTGTGTGTGTGTGTGTGTGTGTGTGTGTGTGTGTGTGTGTGTGTGTGTGCCCATGTTTGCATATGTCATGTATTTGCCTGGGTATTTGCTTGTGTGCGTATGTGCATGTGTATATATGAGTGCGCGTGCTTGCGTGTGCGTGCGTGCGTGTATATGTGTGTGCTTGTGTGTGCGTGTGTGTGAATGCAAGTGTGCGTATGCTTCTCCAGTCCTGACACAGCTTCTGCAATCCCCAGATGAAATGGTGATAAGGCTTTGATGCCCTGTCCACTACATGGGTTTGAGGCCTATAATGGCAAATTATTTTGCGTAAAGTTGTCACCGTATTATATGTACGTACATTCGCTCCATTACGTGCGAAAAAGCGGTAGGCATTCATTGATATTATGCATCCCACTTTACCTATTGTATATATGTATATATATGTATATATATATATATATATATATATATATATATATATATATATATATATATAGGTGTGTGTGTGTGTGTGTGTGTGTGTGTGTGTGTGTGTGTGTGTGTGTGTGTGTGTGTGTGTGTGTGGTGTGTGTGTGTGAGTGTGTGTGTGTGTGTGTGTGTGTGTGTGTGCGTGTGTGTGTGTGTGTGTGTGTGTGTGTGCGTGTGTGTGTGTGTGTGTGTGTGTGTGTGTGTGTGTGTGTGTGTGTGTGTGTGTGTGTGTGTGTGTGTGTGTGTGTGTGTGTGTGTGTGTGTGTGTGTGTGTGTGTGTGTGCGTGTGTGTGTGTGTGTGTGTGTGTGTGTGTGTGGTGTGTGTGTGTGTGTGTGTGTGTGTGTGTGTGTGTGTGTGTGTGTGTGTGTGTGTGTGTGCGTGTGTGTGTGTGTGTGTGTGTGTGTGCGTGTGTGTGTGTGTGTGTGTGTGTGTGTGTGTGTGTGTGTGTGTGTGTGTGTGTGTGTGTGTGTGTGTGTGTGTGTGTGTGTGTGTGTGTGTGTGTGTGTGTGTGTGTGTGTGTGTGTGTGTGTGTGTGTGTGTGTGTGTGTGTGTGTGTGTGTGTGTGTGTGTGTGTGTGTGTGTGTGTGTATTCACATCTAAACGCTGTATAGACAACCGTTATCGAAAAATAATCAGATATTTTTTCATCAAACAAGTTAGTCGTCATAGATCCTCGAACTCAGGTCACTTTTCATTGATTCTCACTCATCCTCCCTTTCTAACATGAGACGATTCTATTTAGTCGATAAGAGAACCTAAGCCGACATTCTCACTACAGTAAAACACCATCAGTCCAACATATTCTAGCGTCAGTCAAATGCAAACCTTATGGCGAAAGGCAGGATGATATATATACAAAGAGGGTTTTTTATTTGTCATCCGAGTTGCTGACTAACAGTCTTGATGGTTAAAGACAGAGGAGTACAGAAAGTTCAGGATGGCGAAGTAGTCTGGACCCTCTCGCTGTAGTATCTCCCCTGCAGATGATTATGTGTAAGCGTCTTATCCCACACAGAATAAAATTCTCTAAGGGTTCCACCCCACCAAAATTATTTAGGTCACCTCTATCAATCCCCTTAGTCTTGTGACCTCACCTTAAATCTTCGGTTCTGTGTAGATGTTAAGATGATTAAGAAGAATTTTTTATTGTTGCTGTACTTCATTTCACAAACTTTGATTTGTGTCATTTGAGTAATCTGATGACCAGCCAGAATTATTTACATTTTCTATTATGATTCTATTATTTCATCACATTTATTCTTTCTCCTCTTTTTCCTTTCTGTATATGCTTCTTTACTGTTGTGTGTATGTTTCTCTTTTTTTTTCTTAATTCCCTTTTTTTACAATGTTATAAAAAAAGTCCATAAATCACACTTCTTCAACTCTAATCTTACTAGTTTTATGTTAACTTAAAACTTTTCCATTTTACCACAGTGACGTACCCTATGGAGTTTAATTAACTAATATCAGCTGATTTCATTTACTTATGGAATGTTTCTATAATACATAGCAGTGGTTCTCAAACTAGGAATCAGAACCCCCGTAGGGAGCCACAGAGTGCGAGACAAATCTGTTTGTTTATTACTATTTGCTTGATTCTCATTTATTATTAGTTATATGTTAATTTATCATTACTTACTATTTACCTGTTTGTTTATTACTTAACTATACCTATACATTTATCTTTGTATTTCATTTATTATTAGTTATATGTAAATTTATTATTATTTACTATTTACCTGTTTGTTTATTATTTAACTATATCTATGCATTTATTCATGTATTTTATCTATTATTTACATTATCATAGTTTTTATTTATTCATTTATTTATTTATCATTATTATGATGTTTTTCGCATCCGACACACAAAAGGTCTCCTGTCGGCATGCTCCGCCTTTGTATTCCTTTGTAATCCTTTGTTAAATGATGTTCGACGATTTTATTCAACCGTGAATATCTCCAGGAGACAGTATTTGTTGATGTGGACTGCAGTTGACCAGTGCTTCTACCCTTTTGGTCAATCTCCCACCGCTGTCTAGCGTCATCTCATATACAGGTATTTATAGTTTGATTAATAGTCCCGTTTTCTGTGGGAAAGATGATAGAGATATTGATTCTAAATAACAGCAGCGCATAAGTATGAAATACACGAGAAAACAGATCAAGAACCCTTGGTGTACAAGGTTCATAGTATCTTGATAGATCCTTCACTATGGTGATATACTACAAAGGAGTCGACTCCGAAGCCTTTCTTCTGTTCATCTCTTGCCTCAACACCACTTAGGTCATGTATGAAAAACGATGAGTTTGATGAAGAGCTGAGGATATCCGCCGAGGCGTTGGGAGGTTCGACACAATGCCACAAATTACTCCCAATGGCCCTTCGCTCTACCCTTAAGCCATCATTCCCGATGGTCCATGAATCACCACCTCCTGTTCGTATATATCAAACCCTTCCATGGAATTTAATCGACACCCCGGTGGTTAAAAAAAATTGATGATAATAATGGGCAGTGACTATGGAAGTGATTATGATAGTGACGCTAGCAGTGGAGATGACAGTGATGATGACAACAACAAAACTGAGCAAAGACGAAAAAATAGAGGGAAGGTCGTAAAGACAAAAGTGATTAATTAAAAACATTAACACTAAGATTAAGATTAAGACTAAGACAAAGACAAGGACAAAACAAGGACAACCATAAAGACAAAAGACAAAGGTATGACAAAGACGACAAAAAAACGAGCAAAAACAAAAAGAAGACATAAATACAGAAAATGGCAAAGACAAACACAAAGACAAAAACAAATATGACAACGACAAAAAGTAGATAATGGCAAATGACAAAGAACAATGAAAGCCAACACTAAAGAAAGAATATAAGTTAATGGCAACGATTACGTCAAGCAGCTTCTCATTGCCAGTAGAAAGTAGTAAAAAAAAAAAAAAAAAAAAAAAAAAAAAAAAAAAAAAAATAGATTTTTTTTTTTTGTGAGAATGGCACCCTTTACTACTTTTATCCTAGCTCCTACCATTTATCTTTATTTTTTGTTTTTATTTTTCATTTTCTTATTTTATTCATTTATTAATCTACCTAGGTATCAACCTATTTACATATCTATATACTTATTTATTTATCTATTTATCTTATGAGGGTTTCAGCTTACCCAAGATGATTAAGATTTAAGCATATCAGGGTTCAACCCTTCACAAAGGTAAACCTCAATGGGTTTCAATTTGATTAACACAAGACTATTTATTCAAGAGGACACGGCCAAAAAATAGCCATATACAAAGAATGACTTCTCAACCATCACAAAGACTCTCCCAAGTATTTATCAACCATTCCCTTACTTCATTAATACAAATCACGATATCAAGTAATTTTTTCTTCTGAACTCCAGGCCAACAGCGCCTAAAGTCTCGGTATACGCGATGACCTACCTTGCCTATACATAACCTTAAACGATCCATCCACTCCTGTTATTAACTCGTGTAAGTACACCCTTACCCTCTTCCTTTCAGCCAGCCACAGCCTTCCATCAATGAAGGTAAGATGTTATCGACATCCAGAGGCCGTGGTTTTACCTAACTGCACGACCGGCTCCTTTGTGGAAGTACTGGCTATTGACTTAGAGGTACTTTGAATACCATTTTGCACGACCAACGTCCTGCAACGAAGCAACAGTGCAACAAAGCAGCAAGGCAACGAAACAACACAACGAAATAGAAATCAGTCAAGCAGGGAAACAACGAAACACAGAAAGAAAGATATAACAAAACAATGAAATAGCTAAACAGCGAAACAACGAAACGGCGAAATAGCAAAATAATGAAACAAAACAAAACAGAAAAACAACAAAACAAAATAACGAAACTGAAATAAAAACAATGTTCTATTCGTCACCGTCCCAACAAGCCAACAAAACAAACAAAACAACAAAATTCTCTAGAAAGCATAAATACAAAACACAAGACAAGGCAATTCAAGACAACACAAGAAAACATAGAAACACAGACAACACAAAAAGCAAAGACAACACAAGACAAGACCAGGACAAAAAGTAAAGAAGAGGCAATAAAACAGGACAGGATAAAACGAAATAAGATAGATCACCAAGACAACAAGACAGGACAAGAAAACAACAGGGCAAGAAGACAATAATAGGAAACAAAATAATGAGCAACAAATAGAGGTACATCAACAACAACTATAATACAACGAAATGCTGCAGTAGCATTAATCCAGTACAGTATCAACAAAACCAGTTACTAGAACAAAAACAACAACGGTTTTATTTTCAAAACAACAACTGCAACAACAGTAAAAAACAACAACAAGAGCAGAAACTATAACAGAGAAAGGAACAACTTACCACAACATCTGTCACTACAAATTGAAGCCGATGAACTTTTGAGACAAATACCTTCTATCACGAGAACCACCGTTATCTATTATCGCATTATCAAAAAACCACTATTTTTTTTTTTACCGTTAACAAGAATTATAACGATTCACTGACAAAAAAGATGTACAAGTATGCCGCCGCCGACAAAAATCCATTCCATCTCATAAATAGGTACATGTACTAAAGGCTTTTTCCCGGAAGTAGCCAAAATACAAAGGCATAAAAATCATTCCCACCCATTCCATTCCCAATACATTCCACTCCTTTCCACCCTCTACCCTCCCTCTTACCTTGGCACCTCCTGGATGACGGGTCATCCCTGTATCTTGTCCACTGCCCTGGGTCAGAAGCAGTGTCGCAAGACACAGAACATCCACAGCAAGGCCGCTTCATTAAAAGTATGATTTATTTATGCGTGGTATTAATTATGTATGTCTTCTCCTTTCCTACATAATTAGTACCACGCATAAATAAATCACACTTTCTTTCACTTTTTCTTTGTTACCATAACCTTACCCACACATTTTTACGAGCGTTTTGCAATAGCTTTTTCTTACGAGATACACCATCATTTGCCACAACTACCACCCCCACCCCATCGACTAGGAAAATTGTGGAAGAAAAAGCAGATATAAGGACAGACCCTAAATCTTAAGCATCTTTATGTATTTAAAGCCTTTTTCTTTTATTTGAGCCTTCCGAAAATTTCATGGACTCGGAAATTTGCCTTACGAAGAGAGACTTAGGCACCTAATCTTACACTCTCTGGAAAGACGTAGAGTGCGGGGTGATCTGATAGAAGTGTTCAAGTGAATCAAAGGCTATAACAAGGGTGATGCAAACAAGGTCATCATAATAAAACAACAGGGCAAGACTCGAAGTAATGGGTATAAACTGAACAAATTTAGATTTAAGAAGGAAATATGTAAGAATTGGTTTACTAATAGGGTGGTCGATGAATGGAATAAACTTAGTAACCATGTAGTAATCGCTGAAATTATCAGTTGTTTTAAAAAACGATTAGACAACTTTATGGATGGGGATGACAGGTGGCGATGGATACGGAGCTGCTTAGTGTAGGAATAAACTTCCTGCACAGGTAGTGCAATGTAGTTCAGTTCGAAGCTTTAAGAATCATTTAGATAAATACCTAAGTAAGATGCTGTAATGATTATAATTTATGTTATATTATTTGTTTTTGTTTTGTTATAATTTGTCTGTCTGATTTTCATTTATTATTAGTTATATGTCAATTTATAATCATTTACTATTTACCTTTTTGTTTGTTATTCAACTATACCTATGCATTTATTTATGTATTTTATTTGTTATTTTTACATTATTATAGTTTTAATTTATTATTAATATGATTTTTTTTTTTTTTTTTTTTTTTTTTTTTTTGGGGCATCCGACCTAGATATGGATCAAAAGGTCTCCTGTCGGCATGCTCCGCCTTTGTAATCCTTTGTAATCCTTATGGTCTCTTGCAGTCTCCTTTATTCTTATGTTCTTATGAGAGAGTATTCTGTTGCCAAAGCAACATCATCGAAATCCTATCTCTGAGATATAACAACTAACGGAGCTTCTTCACTGATTTACGTCATTGTTGCTCATGACCTCTCCTCTTGTCTTTGGACGATTTTTTTTTTCAATTTAAACTATCGTTCATACAGCTTTATGGTGTACAATATGTACGAAATGTTATAGATAACAAAACGAGGAAAATACTTTGTCTTTTACCATACCTTTGGATAGATATATTTTAGTGTTAAGTGATACATGCAAGTTTGCAGTGAGAAGAGTCGAAAGTACCATAAACATCATAAATGTACACATAGCTGTATTTCTCAACCACATTTACAAAAAAAAGAATAGCTGATAAATATACAGAAAATTAAATATGAATCTACTTACTCTGTCTTGTTGCATTGCTTCTGACCCAGGCAGTGGGTGGAGGGCACAAAGAACTTTTTTTTTTCTTTTTTTTTTAATCAAGGAAAACTAATGGTCATGGATGAATGAGGAATGAATGGATGATGGGTGCAAGTCTTGCCTGGCTACCCCCCTTGCGAGGGGGAAGAAATCTTTTGGTATATACATAGGATAGGTAGATAGACGAGTATTTATACATATAAGTATCCTAGCTCCCCTCTAACTGTACAGATGTCCTGACTTACCCATCAAAAAGATACCCAAGTTCTTGCGTTAAACCTGTTATCCCCGATTACAACGCTTGACCCCTGATCACACTCTTTCCCCAGCTGTTTCCCCGCATTCCCTAAATTCCCCGCTCCCTCTTCTCCTCCTCCTAAAGCTATTCTCTTGTTCTCACATCCCATTACCCGAACCACTTTACCCTGATAATCTATTAACTAGACTGGGCTATAATGACGTAAGTGCAATACACATTAATCCATCACGCCAGCAAATATTAATCTGGACAGCCGATATCACACTGTGTGGTCGCGGTCACTCGCGCTGTGGGTCTCCGAAGGGGGTCCTAAGCTAACGCATTTGGGTCTCCTCAGAGGCGGGTCTCTGTTATCTTCCGATAATCTGGGAAGACTGTATTCTCTCTTAGGTCTTTTACTTGTGGGTTTCGATCCTCCGCGGCTTTGTTTGTTGACAAAATGGTTGTCTCTGTTACCGATTGTAGGTGAAGGAAAATGGCTGGCGAGTGATATCAAAGATTGATGGGGTAATCATCAGTTCCACCGACGATTTTTGGTAGGTTATATCATCTAGAAATTATTAAAAGAAAAAATTACTCACAAAGGGAATAAGTGAGGGAAAGCAGCGTGGGCTTTGGAATGGAAGAGAGACCGTGGATCAAAATTTTGTAGCAAGAAATATATGCAAGAAATTTTGGGGTTTTCATGGATTTAGAAGTTACGTATGACAGGGTTGACAAAGGCATTATGGAATGTGTTGTGGATGTAGGGGATAGAAGAAAGTCTTTTGAGGGAGATAACGCTTTTTACATATGTAGTAAATGTTACGTTAGTGGTTTGATATAAAAGTGGGGTTGTGCCAGATATGTGTATATGGGATGAATGATGAGGAAGGTAAACTTAAAAGTGTTAGGCAAAGGTTCGGATGTGATCCGTAAGAGTGAAGGGAAGTGGAAAGTGAGCTAGTTGTTGTTTGCGGATGACACTGCGCTTGTGGCTGAATCAGAGGTTGCTAGGGTGTGTGAAAGGATGAAGTTACAAATGATAAGGCCAAAAATAAGATAATGAGATGAAGAAGGAGTGATAGTAGTGACGGGATGGAGGCGAGTTTAGTGGATAAAAGAGCTCTTGGAAGTAATCGTCTACAGCATTTGTGGCCAAGTAAAGCAGGGAATTGAAGAACAGAAGAGAAGCTAAATCAAAGAGTGAGGGAAGCAAGCAAATGAAGATTGCATCAGGGAGTGATCGTTCCTAAGGTACTGTATGAAGCGGAGATTTGGAATTTGAAGGAAGATCCTAAACGTGTTCGAGATGAAGTATTTAAGTAATGTGGTGAGTGTTACGAAGATGGGCAGAGTGAGGAATGTATAGGTGAGACGGAATATGGCAGTAGAACTGAAAAAATGGGAAGAATAATTGAGGAAAGGTTGGTAGAAAGAATTTAGAGTGTAGAATTGGGCGGGATGAAATTGATAATTCAACCAGTATATATTTAGCATATAAACATCTTTACAATCTGGAGTTGTCAGATGTCACTAGTCAATGACTATTGGAGTAGTAGATTCTCAGCAAGACAACGCTTTGTGCAAAACTCTTGTAGTCCTTTAACGATATGAGTTAAATTGTATCTACATTTTAATAAACGAGTGTGGGGAGCTTCAGTACCAGGTTGCTAAGAACTAAAATTAAATACATTTGTTCTATAAAATCGAATTAATTACTTCACCTAACATTCGCTCTGATTGATGAACTTTATCGGTATTATATGGTCATTAACCGGCGCTTCTATCCTTGGGAACAACATTGCACCAAAATGACATCATTACTATCAAAACAGTGCAATAATAAGAATTAAAAGTAATCAGCATTTCATTTTTGACTAG
>NC_134777.1:19929635-19939635 GCF_046742065.1 Oratosquilla oratoria | reverse complement strand
CGATACCATTACTCCACGCCTGACCACACAAAATAAAAATACCCGGTTGTTCCACCGATGGCACTGCATGGCGTAGTCTATATTCAACAAGTTGTGTGTCGTTATGACGACTGCATAGTGGCATCGTCCTTGCCTAGTAATAAGCAGTCGCAAGGGTTTGAATCCCACTAGTGTCATAACGGCCGACAACTTGTTGGATGGTTCGAATGAATAAAGACTCGATGAAATTAGAATACAGGCTACGCCACCCAATGCCATCGGTAGAACGACCGGGTCATTTTCTAGGTTGTTCCATTTTGTATGGTCAGGAGTGGAGTAATGGTATCGTCCTTGCATGATAAGAAGCCGTCCCTCATGCAAGGGTTCGAGTCCAAGCGGTGGAGTCTATTTATCCATTTGCCATAACGACATACAACATATATATTATATATCTATATATATATATATATATATATATATATATATATATGTATATATATATATGTATATATATATATGTATATATATATATATATATATATATATATATATATATATATACGGGAGAGGAGAGAAGATAGGGGTGAATGGAGAAGGGTTGTGTATGGATGATACTGTGATGCATGAGGGGGTGGGGGATGGGGGGTGAGGGAGCATGTATGAGTAATAAATTGACGCAGCCCGAAGGGATTTCTCCCCGCTTTCTCTTTTTCTGAATGAGGGGACGGAAAGGGGGGTCGCCGAATTAATGAAGCGGCCTTGCTGTGGATGTGCTGTGTCTTGCGACACTGCTTCTGACCCAAGGCAGTGGACAGGATGCAGGGATGACCCGTCATCCAGGAGGTGCCAAGATGTGAGGGAGGGAAGAGGGTGGAGGGGAGTAGAGTATGCAGGAGATGGAATGGGTGGGAGTGGCTTCTATGCCTTTTTCTTTTTGGCTACCTCCCGTGTAAGGGGCTATGGTATATGTATGTATGTATGTATGTATGTATAGTTTTTTATTTATTCATTTATTTATTTATCATTATTATGAATTTTTCGCATCCGACCTAGATATAGACCAAAAGGTCTCCTGTCGGCATGATCCGCCTTTGTAATCCTTTGTAAATTAATGTGGGCGGGATGGGTTACGACACAGAAAAGGAACACATCGTCGATGTACAATATGGCAGTAATTAGGGGGACAATATCGTTTGCTATATAGTGGCAAGGTTGTAAAGAATACTCAGGGCTTTTCCTTAGAGAAGTCATAATTGAATATGAAAGTGTCAAGTGTCCCCACTCAAATTCAAAAGTAGGTGAGACAGAAAATGGGATGTAAAGGTGGATAAAGTGTCGCTTAAACCTAAAATAAAAACTTACATTAGACCCACTATCGCCAGGCTGCATTATACAGTTATTTAATGTCGAAAAGATGGTATAAACTTGGTTGTTGGCAAATGGCTCAATTCACTTTGGGAGATTCTGTAAGAAGTGTCCATGGGGTGGGTTATGTCGTGGGGGGGGGAGTGTGATCAGGTAAACTTTCATTTTCGTGTGGGTATCAATGGGAAGAGGAAAAATGCAAGTGGTAGATGGAGGTATGCAGAGGGAGGATGGAATTTAGATATTGGGAATAAGCACACGAAACTGAACATAAATCGTTTACAACGTTAGCGTTTGTTAGAACTAAACCGCGAGATACATAAAGCTAGATTATTATGGATAGTGAGTGAATTAAAGGGAGTTATGTGGTTTTGGTTTTTATTGGTGGAGATTGCTTCTTTCGATTTCAAGGAAGCAATTGGTACTTGGCTTGGGTGTACTATATGGTTTGAGGTACCACGAGCCATAATGAATTGAGAGGATGAGGGAATGAGGAAAAGAAGTCTTCGTAGAGAAAGGACTATGTATACTGGTAAGATTTTTAATTCATTGCGAGGTGGAATATGAAGGACTGGGCTGAGTTGGAGGTGGAATTTGTGTGGTGGGTCTTCGTACAGTGTTTGTAGCAACGCATAGTAAGGGTGCAAGAGTGAGTGTTGGAGATGGTTTGTACCAGAGTGGAGATCTTCAAGGCTTTTACATTGATGATTCCAGGGATGACCATCATAGTTCAAACTCAGCTTCACCTGACTGAAACATCGACCTATTCCCTATTATTCAACTTGACGTGGTTCTTCATATGTCACTCACGTATGTGCTATTCACCAGTAAAAAAATCACGGTGTAATTAATTAAGGACATTTTGAAAACACTAAAATTCACAAAAGCCAGTGTTGATATAACTCTAGTTCTCATCATAGTGGTGTCCAAGTATTCAAAACTATAACCCCTCTTTTATTGGTATTTATCCTAGCGGTATTCATGAGGGCAGTATTCACTATAGCGGTATTCCCTAGGGCAATCGGGATACTATTGGCGGGGATTAAGTGAGAGAACCTTGGGGACAATTGCAGTCGTCGAGTTCATTTGCATGCGGACAGTCCGTCCACTGGCCACAGCATAGGAGGGAAGGGGAGTGTAAGGGAGTAGGAAGGGTATCGAAGGACTGTTTAGGGAGTGAAAGGGAATGCAAGGGAATGCAGAAGAGGGTAGAAGAATGGAAGAGAAAGTCAGAGATGGAAAACAAGTATTGGAATGTAAGGGGGTAGGAAGGATATCGAGGGACTAAACGTTTAGGGAGTGAAAGGGATTGCAGGGGAATGCAGAAGAGGGTAGAAGAATGGAAGAGAAAGTCAGAGATGGAATATAAGAACATAAGAAAATAAGAATAAAGGAGACTGCAAGAGACCATAAGGCCTACAC
This sequence comes from Oratosquilla oratoria, assembly GCF_046742065.1. NCBI lineage: Eukaryota > Metazoa > Arthropoda > Malacostraca > Stomatopoda > Squillidae > Oratosquilla > Oratosquilla oratoria. Next base: position 19,936,869 of record NC_134777.1, on the reverse strand, counting down.
TAGGCAGCTCCGTATCCATCACCACCTGTCATCCCCATCCATAAAGTTGTCTAATCGTTTCTTAAAACAACTGATAGTTACAGCGCTTACTACATGGTTACTAAGTTTATTCCATTCATCGACCACCCTATTAGTGGGAAGGACATCGAAGAACTGTTCAGGGAGTGAAAGGGAATGCAAGCGAGTGAAGAGGAAGGCAGAGGAATGCAAGAGAGTGTCAGAGAGGGAAAAGAAGCATTGGTATGCAAGTGATGGTCAGTCATGGTGAGATAATTGCTTATATTAGAAGGGAGAAGTTTAAGTTAAATTTCGAAACAGCTCGAGATAATGTTATTATATTGGAGGTAATAGGGAGGTTTAAAGAAGTGTGAAAGAAGAATAAAAAGGCGAGAGAATGTTGCGGTCACTCTATTTCGATCAAAACCAAGCAATTTCGTTCAGTTTAGCTGAGGCTACCATAACAAAGGTACACAAGCAGTTTCAGGAAAAGTAACGAGAAAAAGAGAAACACGTTTGGGTGTTTGAAGAGGCTCAGGACAAAACAGAATTTGAAAGACTCGTTTTTATGACTGGTTTAATAAAAAAAAAAAAAAAAATTCATTATGAGTAATGATGATACAAGACAACGGTAGTTTTAGCGATCTATTGAAGATGTGACGCCGCCACAATTTTTTTTTTTTTTTAACTGGTGATAGCCAGTGCTTCTGTCATAGGAGACAATATTACGCTGAAAAGATACAGTCAAACGTCTGATATCAGAGACATTTAAGGAGGGTAGTAGAAAGGAGGGTTAGTATAATATATAAATAGCTAGATTGCAGGTTAGTCTCCAACATTAAAAGAAATCTGCGTAACAATGGTCCGTAAAGGTGTCACTATAGGTGGTAAAAGTTTAAGAGATTACATCGGAAGGCGCTTAGGTGCCGCCGAAACCCTCTTTGACCTATGTCTTTGGATTGTGTAACCAGTCGCTGCTGGGAGTCAGAGAGAAATATGGGACTCGAACCCGCGACTAGGAAGATGCGAGAATCACACGTTTCCAGCTGCCCCACCAGCGCGAATAATGACTGCATAAAGCTTTAGTAAATGTAAGAATGAATAATTGAATGAATAGATAAATAAACAAATAAACAAATAAACATAGACACATAAACAAATAAAAATAATAAACAAAAAACAAAAGAATAAGGAAATAATCAAATAGATAAGCAAATAAACAAGCAAACAAACAAATAAACAATTAAATGAATGAACAAATAAACTATTTAGTAAATAAATTGATTAATTAATAAATAAATAAATAAGTAAATAAAAATATATAAATAAATAAACAGAATAAATATATAAAAAGACTAAATAAATAAATGAATGAATAAATAGATAACTAGCTAAATCAATAAAAAATAGTTAAATGAAAAAATAAATCATATGTATATACAGCCAAGGCAAGTGGGACTCACCGGGAACAGCTGGAGTAGAACCTGAGACGAGAGAGAAATTTGTAATGGACAGGGCGTGGGTGGGAAAGGAGTGACGGTCTGGGGGGTGGGGTGGAGGATGAATAGATGAAGGGAGAGAAGAATAAAAGGGGAAAGGAATGGTTGAACAGGAAGTTTGTGATGGGAGAATGGGATGAGGAAGGGAAAAGCCTTCCTTTTTTTTTTTTTTTTTTTTTTTTTTTTAAGTATCAATTCGCACATATTACGTCCATCCACCAGATATCCAAGGGGTCGATCTTATGATAGCTAATCCTTAGTTACCATCAGACAATTTTCTCTAGAAGACCCCACCATACTCGAGGAGTTAAGTGTATTTGTTCCGTTTCACTGGACGTTTGTATCCATAAGAACAATATCGCACTAAAGACGTGGAGTCATAGATTGATAGAAGTAGCAAAAGAGGAATTTAATCAAAATAGCAGAAAGAAGGTATAGAGGAAATAACAAGTTTTCATTATTCCTCTTTGAGTGGAGATTAATTTCCAAATAATGTATTCATAATCTTTTACACTTTTTTCATATATTTTGACTCTCGTGGAGGACAAGGACACCAGTTTCCAGCTTAGTGGATCTTCCCTGTTTCCTTCAAGAAATACTGGTATCACACTGGCATCTCTTTTCCAACTAAGGGTGTGAGCAATTGTCTTATGAGTATCTGTCATGTGAGCACAAGTCTTGTGAGTATTTGTCTTGTGAGCATTTGTCTTGTGAGCATTTATCATGGAATCCCTCTTTCAGTTGTGTATTTACCTAGTTGTATTATACGGGGAAGGAGAGCTATGCTCGTGGTGACCAGTAGTAGTGAGCATATGTGTTATAAGCATGTAATACCTTAATGTTTTCTTTTTTGTGTGTGCGACTACAGTAATCGATATATGAAATAGGCTTTAACTATGCATATGTTGATTACATTCCGTATGATGAAATATATATCTGAACTATAATGTTTCAGGTTTGCTTACCGATAATGCGCCTAGGATTCCTACTTACTGTTTTGTTGAATATAGACTAAGCTTATCAAGATGCATTGCACGAAGTCCAAGAAAAGACATTGAGCTTCTTATCTCTCGTTTCAGGCCAATCACACTCATACAAGCGTAATTTTTTTCAATAACTGGTGATAGCCCCTGTGCAATGGTGCCCTAAATATTTATGTCTGCATGCATACACATATGCACATAAGCACACACACACATGATTCGATTGCGCGGTGGTAACGTTCGCGGCCGCCACCACGGTGGTCCGAGTTCAAATAACGTCCAAGGCTGAAATAATTTTTTGTATTGCTGCAATGTGAGTCGTTACTCCAACTCTCGTGGGCGAGGAGTTGGGTGTGTGTGTGTGCGTGTAAGGTCACAACATTACTCATAGATTGGGAGGATAGTAGCTGTCGATCACAAGTACAACACGTGATCTAAGACCATGGTGAATCACACAGTTTGTGTGTGCGTGTGTGTGTGTGTGTGTGTGTGTGTGTGTGTGTGTGTGTGTGTGTGTGTGTGTGTGTGTGTGTGTGTGTGTGTGTGTGTGTGTGTGCTTGTGTGTGTGTGTCTGTCTGTGTGTGTGTGTGTGTGTGTGTGTGTGTGTGTGTGTGTGTGTGTGTGTGTGTGTGTGTGTGTGTGTGTGTGTGTGTGTGTGTAATTCATCATGGATTTGGATCACGTGTTGAACTCATGATCGACAACTAGTGCCCTCCTGACCCCTTTTCCAGTGACGTATAGTGTTGCTGTCCCTTTTGTGGCAGAAAATCCCCAAATTGAAACCGTCAACTCATTGCTTGTCCCGCCCTTACTTACCAGGGAAGAGCCTATAGGTCCACAGCTTGTATGTTTAGTTTTGGTCTCAATTCCTTTATGTATTGTTCTCCTAGAATGGGAGACAGCAAATATCGGTCCATGTTGTGATAGTGTCTATCATGTTATTCTGTAGTATCTTTCTGGTTTGTTTTATATTATTTGTTTATTTGTTTCTTATTATTTGTCTGTTTGTTTATTATTATTTGCTTGATTTTCATTTTTTATTATCTATCTGTTAATTTATTATTATTACTATTTACCTGTTTGTTTATTATTTAACTATACCTATGCATTTACTTACTTATTTGATTTATTATTGTTGGTATTATTATAACTTTTATTTATTTATTTATTTATGTATTTATCATTATTACATTTTTTAACATCCGACCTAGTTATGGACCAAAAAGTCTCCTGTCGGCATGCTCCTCCTTTGTAATCCTTTGTCGAAGGTCGTTGCTTGGGGCATTTGTTGTAAAGGGGCACCTAAAGCATGTGTTTAGCCACACTCTCGTCCTAGCGATATAGGTTGAAAGGAGAACACATTTTATTTGTGTACAGGTGAACCTGTAAACAACATGAGGCCGTTGGATTCTTGCTTTGTTTTGTTTTTTGTCTATTTATTTATATATTTATGTATATATTTATTTATTTATTTATTTATTTATTTATTTATTTATTTATTTATTTATTTATTTATTTATTTATTTATTTATTTATTTATTTATTTATTTATATATTTATTTATCTATTTATCTTTATGGGTCTGTTTCTGTTCTAAGTAGCAGGTGGCTGGTTTTACTCTTGCAATAGATTACAAGATTCAGCCTCTTCTCACGATTCGCTTATGCAATATTACCTTACATTTTTTTCTTGTTTGCATGACATTTGAAATGTTAAAATAGGCCTACATCAATGAAGCAACGTGCCAAAAGGTGCGTTTTAAGTGGCGCTCGCGTTTCAGGATGGGCAGAATATCACAAAGACGAGAGGTCAGGGCGACCTTCAACGATTACATGATCTGAAATGTCAAAGAAATTGTGCAAGTTCTTGATCAAAATCGTCGACGTATCACTTGAATGAGTTCTGGCAATCCTCATGTCCAAATTGAAAATGCTCTGTATCGCTGCTAAGTTCCTGCTTAAACTCTTGATAAAAAAATATATATATATAGGTAAGCGTTGAACTGTCTGAAGTTCTTCAACCAGTTCGGGTTGACCTGAACTTCATGTTTAGGCTGATATAACTGGTGACAAGGATTGGATGTATGGTTACAACCTGGACACCAAACAATATTTTTGCAGTAGAAAAGAGTAATTAGTAAATAAATAAAATAGATAAATATACAAGTAAATTCACAGATAAATAAATAGATTTTATGACCTAAGAAAGCTTGGAAGGTGAGGCTGATGATGATGATGATGATGATGATGATGATGATGATGATGATGATGATGATGATGATGATGATGATGATGATGATGATGATGATGATGATGAGGATGATTATTATTTTTTTTTTTTATCATTATTATTTATTTATTTATTTATCTTTTTTTTATTCGTGGGGTTATGCACAGTAAATGCGTCGTTACTGAGTTCCAGTATTAAATTCTGTGACGTTTGAGAATGAGTATCAGATGCTTTGGATCGATAACAATTGGGTGTTGAAAAAAAAAATGCACCCGCTAAAGGTGGCGGCAGACTAAGCATTTCTCGCTAGCATGCTAATTGATTTTGCTGCTTCGTTTGAGTAGAAACGACTTCCGTCACGATCTTGTTTTTCAAATTTCCAAATATCAAATTACTCTTGCGTCATATAATGAGAAGTTGAATGACAAACTAGGAAAAGTTAAACCTACACGAGTGTTAGACACATTGTTGAGATGTCCTTACGTAGGTCTAGAATATTGCAACAGACGTATTTTCTACTCAAATGAGGTAGCAAAAGGAGGTATCATGCCAGCCTAGAGTCCCGCTACTTTAATACTTCGTTAAAAACGAGTATTCTTGGACCACAAGAACATAATTTGGCTCCCTCCTACTCCTTCCTCCATAACATAGATTTAGAAACAAATAGTAAGAAAGGGTAAGGAGACGGATATGAGGTGAATGTGAAAGTTAATGTTGGAAAGTTAATGAAGAACAAGATTGTTACTTTTTGTTTATCTCCAAGATGAAGGGTCTCCGGTTTAATACCATGAACGAAATCCAAAGCAAATTGCAGGTGATGCCTGACAAGCTTAAATAACAGAAATGTCAAGAAACATTGCAACCGTGACGGAAACGACAGAAACTGTGAATCGCCGGAGAAGGTGATGGCACCTAAATTTAAGTCAGGTACGGCGCCCTTTTTCACTGAATTGAACACGACAGTATTTTAGTTATTAATTTCTATTTTGATATTTCAAAGATTTCTCACAATACATCTTGCAACAGGAATATGTGCGAAAACCAAGATTCCAAAGCATTTTATTTTATCTAACGTTTAATATTTCGAATACAAATTCATCTTCAGGAAAGTATTGAGAAAAACAAAACAAGTAAACAAGGACAAGTAATTAGATAAGGCCAAACATGTAAGTAGACAATGACAAACAAGTAATTAGACGGTAAAATCACTATTATGACAAAGCAGAACGAGGTCTTAGATACAAGGTAAAGGTGACATGGGCAGGTCACTGTCCTTCGCCCAAGGAATCATCTTAATTCGCTCAAAACGCCTCGACACACGGACTCTAACATATAGGATATACTCTGATATTACTTTTTCTTTTTTCATTCAGAAACGTTTTATTATCAACACTCCCCGGAGTTATTTCTCCTTTGTATTTGTAATATGTGAGTACAAATGCGCTTGAGCTTCTGTGTGTGTTTACATATATATATATATATATATATATATATATATATATATATATATATATATATATATATATATAAATATACATGTGTGTGTGTGTGTGTGTGTGTGTGTGTGTGTGTGTGTGTGTGTGTGTGTGTGTGTGTGTGTGTGTGTGTGTGTGTGTGTGTGTGTGTGTGTGTGTGTGTGTGTGTGTGTGTGTGTGTGCGCACGCGCGTGCGTGTAGGATGTTTGCATACGTTTACATATTCGTTTGTGTGTGTACGTATTTCAACAAAACATACTGGGACTAATGCCGCAATATTTATTCCCTTATTTTCTATCTATTTCCATTTTACTTTTTACAAATGCTTTATATATATATTTTTTTCTTTCGTAAGGTTTTCCTTTAATACCTCAGCCAGATCTTATCAGAGTTCTTATCTTCGAGTGCTACTCCCGTCCCTTTAAAATCGCCTTCTGTCCACCATCATTTCTGTGCTCTTATCTCCAGCACCATCTTTACAACCTTCCGCGCGCTTGAAGCAAACATTCACAAGATCACATTTTCTTGTTCTCCTTTAGATATGGTCTGTAGCAGACATCACGTCCATCCCAATATGTCAGGCCTGTCACAGTATACTGACCGGATTGGGGATTAGCATCTGCGGCAGGATAGGAGGATAAGGGTAGGATCAGAAGGTGTAAGATTTAATTAGAAAATATAGGTTGTTCAGTTCCGTGTATTGCTTTGAGCGGAGATTCATGGGCATTCCCTGCTGATACACGTCGGTACTAACTCCTATGGAACCCTGCAGAGGACCCTACTTATGGGATGCTATTGGCACAATGCCGGGAGTCACTTCGTTGCAAATGATATTTATGGTAAATGCAAGACAAGTTGCTTAAATCAACGCTATTGATAAAAGGGTAGAATTAATGCGAGCAGAGATTGCTATACAATAGAACTTGAATATGAATTTCTTTAATTTTTTCATTTTTACTTTTCTTTATTTGAATATTTTCATTCATCTACAATTTTTCAACACCTACTTATTTATCTATTCATCTTTATTTACTTACTCTAATCTATTGAC
>NC_134777.1:19922135-19924635 GCF_046742065.1 Oratosquilla oratoria | reverse complement strand
TTTTTTTCAGCCTCCTCCTCCCCCATCCTTGTCCTCCTTCTCCTCGTCCTTTTCTTCGTCGTCCTATTCCTCTTTGTCGTCTTATTCCTCCTTATCGCCCGATTCCTTCCATCCTCCACCTCCTCCACCTCCTCCTCCTCCGCCTCCTTCTCCTCCACCTCCTCCTCCACCTCCTCCTCCTCAACATCCTCTTCCTCCTCCTCGTCTTTCTTTAAGCACTGACTCTCAATCCCTGATTGCTGGCTCAGCGTTGGGCCTTTTTCAACTGGTACTCTTCATCCGAAGCTCCTATGTCCTTACCCGTATACATATATATTCACATATATATATATATATATATATATATATATATATATATATATATATATGTATATATATGTATTTATATATATATATGTATATATATATATATATATATATATATGTATATATGTGCAGTAATTCACAAGGCACACGTGAAAATAATATGCAGGAAAAAACCACTGGGAAATAATAAGCTTAGTCCGTCTTAAATAGACGAAAACGTTCGGACTAAGCTTCTTATTTCCCAGTGTTTTTTTTCCTGCATATATATATGTATATGTAAGTATATATGTGTATGTACACACACACACACACACACACACACACACACACACATATATATATATATATATATATATATATATATATGTGTGTGTATTTTTTTTTTTTTTTTTTTTTCATCAGTGCATTATCGCTTCCCCCAAAACTGTACAAAGCCTTTCTTTGTCATAGCCCCTATTTCCTGCGGTCTCCCTCACATTATTTCTCTTCCCTCTGCTTCTACTCTTTCAACATCCTCTTCCCCTTTCTTTTTTCTAATGCTCCGTTTTACACCTCCTCATCGTCATCCTCATCCTTATCCTCATCCTCATCCTCCTCTAGGTCTTCCTCTTCTTCCCCCTTCTGTTGTTTCTCTTCCTCTTCCATCTCGTCACCCCCCTTATCATCCTAGTCTTCATCCTCTTTCTCTTCTTTATAGTTTTCTTCTTCCTTTTCATCATCACTCCTTCCTCTTCTTCTTCTCCTTCCTCTTCCTCCTATTCCTTTATATCCCTCCGCTTCTTTTATTTTCTCTTTTCCCTCCTTTGCTAATCTTCCTCCTCTTTCTCCTCTTCTTTTAGTCCTTCTCATCCTCTTCCTTCTCATCCTCCTCATCACTGTTGTCTTCGCTCTCTTTATCAATGTAACGGATTTTACTCTTGTCGCTTTTCTTCTTCCTCTTCATCTTCTCCTTCGCCTTCCTCCAACTCCTCTTTATCTTTCTGTATCTTTTCTTCCCATTTTTTTCCTCCCTTACATATCTTCCGTCTCCTCTTCCTCTTCCTCTTCTCGTCCTCCTCTTCCTTCTTATTCTCGTCATAACGAGGCCAAAGACAACTGTGATCATCGTAACGGACGTTTTTGGTGGCGTTCTCGGGAAAGTCGCTTTCGTGGTCTTCATAGCGGTGTTCTATCTGATGGAGGCTTTGTCAGCCCAGTGTCCTCTTCCGTTATCTTCTGTTCCCTTTATTCTATCTTCTTCTCACTCTATTCCTTCGTACTTTCCTAACTCCCTTTCTTCGTTCTCCCCTCTTTCTCTCTCCCTTCCCTCCTGGCTGTCTCTCCAACTCTCCCTCCCATTAAAAACTCTCACCACAAATTCTGACATTCTATTTCTTTTCCTTTTCCCTTTTTTCCCCTTAGCCCTAAATCCCTGTAACAGCCCCTTCAACCCCCCCGGCTTTCCCTAAATCCTCGTGACTGGACCTAGTTCTCTTCCCCAACGCCGTCCCTGATTGTAAGACCCTGAATCCATTATCCTGATTCAGGGACAGTCTCTTCTCGCCTGCGTTCTTCATCTTTTTTCTTGGTCCTATTTTATTCATTTTTTAACCGCTTCATGTAGCTGTGTTCTTGCACCCACTGAAATCTCTTCATCAACATTTCCCTAAATTTTTCTATTCTTACCCTATTTAACCCTGCCACTCTCTTTACCCCCCCACTACATCCTCCCCCTTTCACTAATTCCTCTCCTTCCTCTTCCCTCTCGCTCCTTCCTCTCCCTAACTCCAATCGTTCCTACCCTTTACTCTCCTCCCTGAGAGCCCTTACTATAGTACCCAACGGGCAGCACTCACAATTTTAATCGACTCTAAGACCTCTCAGGGAGATTTCCCCCAGATTTTTTCCCCCTAGTAATCCGAAATATCCCTTTTCCTTACCGGATGCAGACTTCTTTTCTCTCCCTCTGACATAGTCCTTATGTTTCCATTCCCCCCTCCCCCTTGTCCCCCCTCCCACCCAGCCCCTCCTCCTCTGTTCTTCCCTTTCTTTCCATATCCCTGTTCTTATCCTCTTTCCAACTGTGTTCTTCTCTGGCATGTACCCATTAAATTTTTTCTTATACTTTTTTTTTCTACTAGTGTGAGATTTTGATGTGGGAGCTGATTACCGTATTAACGAATAAAAAAATCTCTTAGGGTCCCCAGTAATATAT
>NC_134777.1:19874635-19882135 GCF_046742065.1 Oratosquilla oratoria | reverse complement strand
TTATTTACATTTATCTACCGATAGTTAGTGTACACAATGCACTTAATAAGTCTCTACTTTCTGACACTAGACAAAGTTCGCTAGTTATGAGGAAAGGTTTTAAAAACGCGGCCCTGTAGGGATTATCCACACTACGTTATTTTCCTCTCACATCCTACTTTCAACCTCCATTTTAATAATCTGAAAATAACTTCACTTACAGAAAAGCAAACTTCTCTAAACACATTTCAATAGCACGTCTAATACTGGTATAGGTTTACAATCTCTTACTTCATCATTCAGCTTTGCTTTATATGACGGAAAGGTAATTTGATATTTGGGAGATTTGAAAAATAAAATATTGTAACCGAAGTCGTTTTCACTCAAACGAACTCTCAACTGCCGACGATGGTGAAACCTGTGGAAACCCAGTTTGATAACCCTTTAAGTAACAAGTCGATGATACGTGAACACACACACGACATCATATCTCTGCATTGACACCGTCCCCAGGCGCCAGTGTGTCGCCAAAACCTTTGCCCCAAAGGGCTAATTTTATCGAAAGTATTACGGTTATCATTATTACTACAGAGACTCCAAGATCCCCGGCGACTTTCAAGTTTGCCGCCGATATGAGGCGCCGCCGATAAGAATGCAAACAGTAATACCCAACGAATACGTGCATAGACGAGCTTTCACTCTCCCACTGTCTCCATTTCTTCTTCCTCTTCTTCTTTTTATTTATCTATTCCCCTTTATCTCTCTATGATTCTATCTATCTCATCAACTCTACTTCGCTGTCCCAGTCTCTCCAATTCTTCCTTCTCTTCCTCGTTTTACTCATATATTCCCCTTTATCTCTCTATGATTCTATTTATCTCATCAACTCTACTTCTCTACCTCTCCATCGCTATCTAATATCTCTCTATATATATCTCTGTTTCTTTAATTATATCCCTTTACCTCAGTCTCTGTATCAATTTCTCTCCTTATATACATTTTTCTATATCTATCTCTTTATCTCTACATCTATGTGTCCACTTGCTTCTCTATCAAAACTCTATCTCCTTATTTATTGCATTCTATCCATCCATTTCTATTTCCATATCTCTATCCAATTCTCTATTTCCTCATATACCTATATCCCTATTTCTATTTTCCTATCTTTATATATTTACAAACTCCACCAAACCAACCATTTCTCCCTATCCAACCAACTGTCCCTATCCACCTATCTTTTCATACTTACTCATATCTTCATATCTACCTATCTCTTCATACCTACCAATCTATATCTATCTAACCATCTCTTCATACCTACCCACCTCTGTGCTTATCAAACTACCTATCTCCACCAATATACCTATCTCCCTATCCCTCCATCAAACTCCCGTGTATGTGTGCGCATGAGTACTTGCATTATGAATGTATACGTATATACTATATATATATATATATATATATATATATATATGTATATATATGTGTATCTGTGTGTATGTATATATATATATATATATATATATATATGATGTAAGCGGAATAGGATATATATAGATAGATAGATAGATAGATACAAATATACATATATACACGCACACACACATATATATGTATATATATATATATTATATATACATACATAAATATATATATATACATATATATATGCACAAATTTCACAAGTCACACGCGAATCACAAATATGCAGAGTCCACTAGGAAAGAGTATAAGTAGGACAAGAGAGACATTTACCCTCCTCACCGATTTCTGTACTCCTTGATAATGTGAATATATCACGAAAGCGCTCGGACATACATATATATATATACATATATACATTTATACATATATACATACATATACATATATGTATATACATATATATATATATATATATATATATATATATATATATATATATATACAGACGCTCCTCTACTTACGTTCATTCGTTTTACGTTTTTTCAATTTTACGTTTGAACTGACTGTAAAAAAAAAAAAAAAAAAAAATTGAGTGAATTTTTTAGTTTAGCGCGCTCTCCGTAGTTCAAACGATACTTGCGCATGACGCTGCGTCCATTGTTTACATTGCACAAACAACAAACTGAACATGCCTTGCCTCATCCTCATCCTCCTCCTCCCCCTCCTCCTGCACCATCTCAATTTATGTTGCTTGAATTTAATTTATTTGAAATTAATTTTATTATTTTACAATGTTATGTGTATAATTAATTATTTATGAGTGTTTTATAAGATACGGTAATAGAATTTACGGATGTATAGTACAGTAACAACTTACGTTCATTTTCAACTTACGTTCGGCTGTTTGGAACGTAACTAAAACGTATGTTGAGGATCGTCTGTATATACATTATACATAATTATATATATACATACATATATTACATATATACATATATATATACATATATATGTATATATATACATATATATATATACATATATATATATACATATATATGTATATATATACATATATATACATACATATATAAATACATATATGTATATATATATATATATATATATATATATATATATATATAGAGATGATAAGCATAATAATGAATATGAGAAAGGACATTCATTATTATCCTTATCACCACCTTAAGAATAAAGTGTCAGTGTTCTCCTCCATGTTTTTAAGGGTCTTTAGAGTTTGTTACTCAGAATTTTTTGATCTAGAATTTTAAACCATTTATGACATTGGTAATAAATTAGAATTCATTAAACATTTAACTGACTCGGCTCAATACACAGTAAAGAATTTTTTTATGGTCTTACTCATAAACAGCAATTCAGTTTTAAGAATATTTCAACTCTCCATTTTCATCCTAATCTAGTTAGTTTAACTCATACTTTTAACAAATTTAGTGTTCAAGTTGTCTTAAAAAATAACAACACTGTTAAAAGTAGGTTGATAAAAAGTTCACCTATTTGTAGTAAAGGTTGTGTTTATAGTATCCCTTGCAAAAACTATAACTTTAATTATATTGGTCAAATAGACAAGGATTTAAAATTGAGAATAAACCAACATGAATATAACATCAGAACAAGGCATGTTTCAAGTGAGTTGTTTGTGTATTTAAGGAATCTTAATCATTGCATTAATTGGGATAATAAAGAAAGTTGTCTTAAGTAAGGACACAAAGGAGATAAATATCATAGAATCATGTTACATTAAAGCTTCATTTGGGAACAACATGAATATGAGTATGGGAATGTATAAATCAGACAACTACATAACAAGGTTATCGACAGTAGTAGAGTCAAATATCCTGCAGTGTTGAGCGAGTAAGGTCACAATGGACCTGTCCTATTTCCCCCTAATGTATCTCATTTGTATATATATATTGTCAATATTTCCTTACTTTGTACCTGTGAAAATGTCTTAAATGGACGAAAACGTTCGGTCACCTTTCATTTTATTTTCCAAGTGATTTTATTAACATTTTGTGAATCGCGTGTTTTTTGTGATTTAGTCGCATATATATATATATATATATATATATATATATATATATATATATATGTATATATATATATATGTACATATATATATATATATATATATATATTTATATATATATAATTTGTCTCTGAGATCTCTTAGGCAAATCTAATAATGCACAGCCAAATTATAACTTCAAATTAATCATTCATGATATAGTTTCGTTATTTATAATCGTTCTAGTAAGTGAACCCGACGAACATGCATTGATCGAACTTTTCATCAAAAAGTGTAAATTTTAATTTCATGACAATTACTACATCCAAACATTTGTCATGAGCAGAGGAAATCCCCTCTCCCCTGTGCTCAGTAACTTATACGAGTATATAGATTTTTTTGATAGGAAGATTCTAAGTAAGATCATTCCTCCGTTTATGACCTTATCACTTCGATGCTTCACATTTCCTTTATAAAAATGATAATCTAATAAATCTTATAAAGTTCATAGTCGAAGTGGAAAGTAATGGTGTGCTACCTTTTTTAGACGCAAACACTCATAGAACAGAGAGGAACTTTAAATTTAGTGTATACAGAAAGCCTACCAATGTAGGCTCCTACATACGTTATCATTCTTCCCACACTGATAATGTTAAAAGATCTGTTTTCTCATCAATGTTTCTAAGATTTGTACGGGTTTGTAGCCCGGAGTATTTTAATGAAGAAATAAGAAATGTTTATGATATTGGTGTTAAACTAAAATATATTAAACATTGCATTGACATCTCCTACAATTTTGCAAGGACAATTTTTTACAACCCTGAAACAGCCAAATATTTTGTCCATAACAGACTATTATGAAAATCTAGCTAACGTCCCTATTTTACTTAACAATATCAATATTAATGTAGTCTCTAGTAATAACAACATAACTAAACAATACTTTATCAATAACTCTAAAAAAAAATCAAAAAGGTGTGTGTATATAAAATTCCTTATAGAACATGTAATAAGTTCTACATTGGTCAAATATCAGAATTAAACAGCAAAAAATGTGTAAAAGAAGGGAATGAATCAAGTTCCTTTTTAAACAACTTATCACCTTTAACCACCCTATCGAATGGGATAATGCTTGTGTGATTTCTTTCTACAATAACATAGCCGAAAGGAACATTATTGAAGGTAGTTTAGTCAAATCCCCAATTAATACTAATTTCACTATTAATCTAGGTTTGCATAAAATAGATCAATGTTTTGTTAAGAAATAGCAAATATGTTCCAAATGTAAGAATTGTTAGACATATGATCCTCACCTCGTACCCATGAAGAGTTTCCCACATTCCTATGATATTTTGTCACTATGATATTTGGTCACTGCCTTCTTCTCCTACCGTTGACATTTGAATCTCTCGAATCCACATCCCTTTTTCCCTACTATATATCATGCAAGTTTTGTACTCTCTATGTATTTCTGCATTGACAATGTAATACACGAAAGCGCTCTGCTCCGGTTGTTTATTTTTTATAGTGGTTACCTTGGATCTGTGGAACATACGTTTCTAGTGTTTATATTGCATATACATATATGTATGTACATATATACATATACATTCTATCTATCCATCTATCTATCTATCTATCTATCTATCTATCTATATATATATATATATATGTATATATATACATATATATATATATGTACACACATATATATATATATATATATATATATATATGTGTGTGTGTGTGTGTGCGTGTGTGTGTGTGTGTGTGTGTGTGTGTGTGTGTGTGTGTGTGTGTGTGTGTGTGTGTGTGTGTGTGTAGGTGTGTGTGTGTGTGTGTGTGTGTGTGTGTGTGTGTGTGTGTGTGTGTGTGTGTGTGTGTGTGTGTGTGTGTGTGTGTGTGTGTGTGTGTGTGTGTGTGTGTGTGTGTGTGTGTGTGTGTGTGTGTGTGTGTGTGTGTGTGTGTGTGTGTGTGTGTGTGTGTGTGTGTGTGTGTGTGTGTGTGTGTGTGTGTGTACCAAGAGCCTTTTCCCTCTTATACGGAAGGTAGCCAAGTCAAAGGTACGTACCTACTCCCACCCATTCCACTTCCGTCCACCACCCTTTCCCCACTCTTATCTTAGCTCCTCGTGGATTATGGGTCATCCCTGTATCCCGGCCACTGCCCTGGATCAGAAGCAATGCAGTAAGACACAGTATATCCACACCAAGACCCCTTTACTTAATCGGTATTCCCTCTCTCTGTTCTCCCATGCAGAAAAAGAGAAGACAGGTAGAAATCCCTTCAGGCTGTGTCAAAATATCGTTGACACATGAACACTCGCTACCCCACCATCCCCCCCTCCCTTTCTTTCATAACAGTATCATCTATACAGAGTTACTCTCCACTCATCTCTATCCCCTGCCTTTTCCCTTCCTTGCTACACAGACATTCCCGTTTTCCTCAATGCTCCTTTCACCCCATCCATCCATCTCATCCTCGGTCGTCCCCACAAGTTCACCCCTGCACCTATACCTTCCACACCTCTTTTACTAAACTTTCATCACAAATGCTTTCTGTGTCCAAACCATCGCAATACTCTTTCATGAGCCCTATCTGTCATCTTTTCCACTTCCGTTCTCGTCCTCACTTCTTCGTTTCCCTATCAAACCAACCCCTATCGTACTTCTTGGATATTTTATCTCAAACACACTTAAATTTTTCCTCTCTGCCTCTCATAAAATCCAAATCAATCACCCCTTCATACATTCTCCTTTTTGTATCCATTCCGAGATTTCTCATAACACTTTTTAATCCCCCAAGGTTTGCTTATCTCAATCTACAATTTACCTCCACTTCCACCTCTCTCTCTCTTGCCATATGCGACCCCAAATATCTAAAACTATCCATATCCTCCTACCTTTCTACTGTTAGACTTACTTCCAAATTGCAGCCATCCTCTAGCCTTGTACATCTCCTCACCATACTTTTACCCAAATTTACCTTAAATTTTCTCCGATTGCATACCTTCCACTCCGTCGCCAATTTCCTTAATTCCTCCTTTTACCCTGCCACGACCGCAGTGTCGTCAGCAAGCAACAACTGAATCACCTCCCATTTTTCTGCATTTTCTTTAACCATCTCCATCCCTTGTCCATTACCCTTGCCTTTACCTCACTCACCATCCCATCCATGTACACATTGAACAGCCATGGCGACATAACACATCCTTGACACAGTCCCACATTTACCTCAAATCACTCACTATTCCCATTCTAACAAAGGCTCTAATACTCTCGTAAGAACTATTGACTAATCTTAACAGCTCTCCTCTAGTCCCATATATCTGCAAAACCTCACACAGTGCCTTCCTGTCTACCCTGTCATAAGCCTTTTCCAAATTCATAACCACAAAAAAAAAATCCTCACATTTTCCTAAAAAATTCTCAAATATCTGCCTTACTACAAAAATCTGACTCAAAAGATCTCATCCACGCAACCCCTACCTTTTCTAAACCCATACTATTCCTCACCAATTACTCCTTTTCCTTTCCTAATTCCCTCAATTTAAACCACCCAATAAGCCTTCCCAACTACACTCAAACTGCTACACTCACATTTGTCCCCTTTTTCCTTATAAAGCACATTATAAGTCATGGGATGGTGCGGAAATGGGTGAGAGCTTTTATAGATGGCCGTACAAATGTGCATGATGAGGAACGAAGTGGACGACCTTCACTCATTACTGATAATTTGGTGCACATTTGTACGGCCATCTTTAAAAGCTCTCACCCACTTCCGCACCATCACATTACTCATAATGTTTTATCCATACATTTCACTAATCTGACGATGAATTTCAGCCGCTTTCACGCCTTTAGCAGTACGAAAACGAATCCCAGCGCGTATTTCACAGTCGTCGGCATTCTCAATCGAAGGAGGCATTTCAAATACTCACAAACAAACTTAAACATGGCCAGATGATTCCGTAATTATGTTGAAAAGTAGATTACAGTACAGGCTTTTATGTAAAAATAAAAAAATTATTGTTACGAAAAGTTTCATTT
>NC_134777.1:19867135-19869635 GCF_046742065.1 Oratosquilla oratoria | reverse complement strand
GAACAAGCAAACGTACAAATGAACAAACGAGATATGAACAAATGAAAAAAAAGTAATAAAATGAATGTTTGAATGATCAAATATTGACAAGGTCAAACGATCAAACAAGTAAATGGTCTATGGTCAATCAATCAATTAAACAACCGAACAGCCCACCAAGCAATCAAAAGACCAAACAACCAAGCAAACAATTCTACAAAGACACAACCACTGATCCTGTCCCTCGGGCTGAAGAAATTAAGCATTCAGCTTAAATCCCCTGCAGAATTACCGGACTAACCCATGGAGATCAATACAATCTCCACAATTATTCCCTTTTACTATGCCATCACATTTACAAAATTTGACCTGGTTATCGAAAAAAAGATGTGATTTTTTCGGGTTAACGGAGGGCTCCTCAGGAGTGTCATAAGGAACAAGAGCACTCACCATTGTTGAAAAATCTTGAGAACAGAATCCAGAGGCTCCGTCAGGACGTCAAAGAGGCTATAGTATCTCTTCGTTACTCTGGTCGTAATCTACTCATTTCTTTCATTAATGAAATCAAATGTCATTTGTCAGAATGAAGGCTGGACAGTATAACCATCGGAGTGACTGGGTTAAAAATGGGTTGGTTAATAAGCACCGGGAGGCTAGGACGGTGCCCCTCACAGAGGGCTTTGTAGCGTGGAATTCAATGAACCGTGCCCTTGGTTCAACTTCGCCGGTGGCAGGATTCGAACCGCCATCTCCTCGACCTTCGCCGCAAGTAACGACGACTTAACCCGCTCAGTCAGCTATAATAACGTCCTGAAAATGGACAACAGGCTCGTGTTACACAGAATAAAATCTGGAGAGCACGTTATGCTAACTTTATCATTATAAAGAAAAAAATACGAGTTTTGTGCGGTGAACGACTCCGAACTACCTGAGAACTAGAGATTCTTCATAAAAAGACATTCCTGTACCTCTGCTTCCTCTTTCTCTTCTTCCACTTCCTCCTATTCCTCTTTCTTTTCATTTTATTTTTCCTTCTCCTCCTCTTCCTCATCATTTTTCCTCCTATCCCTGCTTTTCCTCCTCTTCCTCTCTTTCCTTCTTTTCCTCAGTTTCCTCCTTTTTCTCCTTTTCTTCCTCTTCCTCCTTTTCCATCTCCTTTTTTATCTTCTCCTCTTCCTCTGCACTTTCCTCTTCCTCCACCTTCTCCTTTTCCTCATTTTATTCTTGCTGCTGTAGTCTCTCATCTTATTCTTCTTCATTTTATCATTGGTCCTCTTCTATTTCCTTATCTTATTCTTCCTCCTTTTCCTTCTCACCTTCTTTCTCATTCAATTCTCGCTCCTCTGGTCTCTCATTTTATTTTCCTTCATTTCATTCTTGCTCCTCCTCTATTCTCTTATCTTATTCTTCCTCCTTTTCCTTCTTTCCTTCTTCTCATCTTATTTTTCCTTCTACGCCTTTACCTCTTCTTATTCCCCCTCCTTTTTCTCATTCTTCCTCCTTATCCTCTCCCTCTTCCCACTCCTTATTTTTCCGCCTTTTGCTCTTTCTCTTCCTTTTCCGTTTTCTTTATCTTCTTCTTCTTCTTCTTCTTCTTCTTCTTCTTCTTCTTCTTCTTCTTCTTCTTCTTCTTCTTCTTCTTCTTCTTCTTCTTCTTCTCCTTCTTCTTCTTCTCCTTATTCTAAGGCTTCTTCTTCTACGGCTTCTTCTTCTTCTTCTTCTTCTTCTCCTTATTCTAAGGCTTCTTCTTCTACGGCTTCTTCTTCTTCTTCTTCTTCTTCTTCTTCTTCTTCTTCTTCTTCTTCTTCTTCTTCTTCTTCTTCTTCTTCTTCTTCTTCTTCTTCTTCTTCTTCTTCTTCTTCTTCTTCTTCTTCTTCTTCTTCTCCTCCTTCTTCTTCTTCTTCTTCTTCTTCTTCTTCTTCTTCTTCTTCTTCTTCTTCTTCTTCTTCTTCTTCTTCTTCTTCTTCTTCTTCTTCTTCTTGGTGTCTGACTGCAGGTTCTTGAGCTCATCTGTGGGAGGATGAAGATCGCACCTTTCACACCATCTCCTCTCCCTTCCATTTCACTCCTAGAAACCTTTCGAGCTATCCATTCCACCTACACACCTCTTCTACTCTTCTCTTCCATTCACGTAACTTACCTATTCTTCTGTTCTTCTCGCAAACCCTTTCCACTCCACCTTTCCATTGACGAGACCCCTCCAGAACCCTCCGCCATTCAGGAAGAGGTCTGACTCTTCCCACCTTCGCCTTGGGATCAGACGACGCTCGGTCTTCCTCCCTCAATCCCTCCTGCTTTCATCAAACACTCCCACACGCCAAGTGGTTCTCCTTCAAGCACGCCTGTACTCCCTAAAGGAGGTACCGAGTATTCCCATGGGCTCGGTGGTCACCGTCCTGTGATCTTATGCTCTTATACTTATCCCAATTACTTTTATGATCTCAATCTTGTCTTTCAAGCACTCTAAACGCAATTACTGTTCTGTTTTGAGTTCGTTCACATGAACTCCAGAAGATATATT
>NC_134777.1:19857135-19862135 GCF_046742065.1 Oratosquilla oratoria | reverse complement strand
AGAGTATAATTCCCTCACAAAATGGAAACCGAGAGAAAAAAAAATCAAATTAATGGGAACTTGAATAGGCCGTGGGGCTTTGACAGGGAACGTGGATATGTGAGTCTGGAGAGGAGGAATGAATGAAAGTTGTATGGTGCTTTTGGTTGTGGGTGTATGTGGGTGTGGGTCAATATGTAGGAGGTGATCGTGTAAGGGTCTGGGTGTGAGTGTGGGTGTGGATGTGGGTGTACTTGCACTGTGTCGTTTGCATGTGTGGATTGTGTGGATGTGGGTGTGAGTTTGGGTGTGGGTGAGGGTGAATGTAATTGTGAGTGCAAATTTGGATTTATGTGTGAATGAGGGTGTGGGTATGGACGCAGGTGTAATTGTGGGTGATTGTTGGCGTGGATGTAGTTCTGGGTGACGATGTGGATACATATATGGATGTGATTGAGGGCTTGGTACAGTGTATAGCGGTTGATGTGGATTTGAAGATGTGATTGTGGATGCGGATGTGGATGTGGATGTGTGTGTGTTTGTGTGTGTGTGTGTGTGTGTGTGTGTGTGTGTGTGTGTGTGTGTGTGTGTGTGTGTGTGTGTGTGTGTGTGTGTGTGTGTGTGTGTGTGTGTGTGTGTGTGTGTGTGTGTGTGTGTGTGTGTGTGTATGTGTGTGTGTGTGCGCGCGCGTTCGCGAGAGAGTGGTTGAGTGAACGTGTCTATATGTATATTGTCTACATACCTTCGCACAAATATGCATACATCTAGGGCAGCGCATTTTGAATCATTGGCCTGGCCATAGATTGAACCTATCCCAGATGGAGCAAATACACAGAAGACACAGAACAATTCATACTACAGTGCATTCATAATCATATAGATACGTGTATATATAAGATATACATATACGTACAAGAAGTATATAAACACATGTATAGCGTATACATAAGAATATATGTAGGCGATTGATAATAAGAACACGGGTACGTGCCTTCACTTATGCAATGTAGACCACTTGGAAAAAAGAAACTAACAAAGCAGAGCGCTTTCGTATATTACATCCAGTGTAAAAAGTACTTTTGCACTGGATGTAATATACGAAAGCACTCTGCTTCGTTAGTTTCTTTTTCCAAGTGGTCTACTTTGCATGTAGGCGATTATGTAAGCGTAAATATAGTACTAACTAGTGCTTCCTTCGAAGACAAAAGAAAGTTGGGGGACTCAAAAGACTTGGAATATCAAAACCTAAGAACATAAAAATTAAGGAGACTACAAGAGATCATAAGGCCTACACTAGGCAGTTCCATGTCCCTTACCAACTGTCATCCCCATCCATAAAGTTGTCTAACCATTTCTTAAAACAACTGATAGTTTTAGCGTTCACTACATAGTTACTAAGTCTATTCCATCTGTTGATCACCCTATTAGAAAACCAGTTCTTGTCCTATTTCTTTGTCCAATTTAAATCCATTACTGCGAGTCCTGCCCTGTTTTCATATGGTGACTTTGTTTGCGTCACACTTATTAAAGCCTTTGATCCGACTATGTGAACAATTTGTTAAGATCTTCTTGCAGAATCTCGGCGTCTTCTAAACTAATTTGGCGTCTTATTTTAATGTCGTCCACAAACTTACTAACATCAATATTAATACCATTGTTCAAGTCGTTTATATACACAATGAACAATAAGGGACCCAAAACCAAGCCCTGGGGAACTCCACTAGAAACACTCCCCCATTTGGATCTTACATCGTTTATGGTGACCGGCTGTTTTCTGTCACTGATCCAAGCTTTAATTCATTCAAACACGTTTCCTCCTATGCCATGGGGTTTTACTTTATTTAGTAGTCTCTGGTGGGGCCCCTTGTCGAACGCTTTGCTAAAGTCAAGGTGAATAACATCATAATTATCATTGTTACCTGACGTCTTACATACTTTAGTGTAAAAAGACAGAAGATTAGTCACACATGACTTACCCTTGGAGAAACCATACTGTGAGTCACGAATCAAGTTATATCTCTCAATGTGTTCTCTCATTCTATTAACTATTATTGATTCAAGTATTTTACATATAACTGATGTCAAACTGATGGGCCTGTAGTTACGTGTAGACGATTTATCTCCATTTTTTAAAACAAGAACAACATTTGTCTGCCAACAAGCAATAGGCACAAGACTGTAAGTACGAGAAGGCAAAGTAATTGAAAACGGTGGACAATCCACGATTACGTGTATTGCGGAAACACTTGTGGGAGAGTAAGCTTTGAAATGATCAAGATATTAGAATAGATATACCTAAATCTCATACTCTTTTAGCAAACGGCTCCAACGTGAGGGAGAATTGAGTGTCACTTAGGGTAGATGAGAAAGAGGAGAGAACGAGACTATTAAGCGTTTTCTAGTAGAGAAGAAGATTGAAAAGGAAAGGTGTGGAAGGGGACAAGTGTGAAGAAGGGATTAAGGACGACAGGTAGAACACATGGGGCGAGAACACAAGCAAGACATTCTAAGGAGGAGAGAAGGAAGACAGAATACGAGGAGGAGGAGGAGGAGGAGGAGGGTGAAGAAAAGGAGAAAGAGAATAATGGGAGGAGGAGGAGGAGGAGAAATGGGAGAAGAGGAGGAGTGGGAGGAGGAGCTACAACAACAGCAGGAAGGGGGAGGTGTGAATTGAAAAGGCGAGTGCTTCTTGATTGCCTCAAAGAACCAAATTCTGAAAGAACACCAGGAAGCTGTGAGGCGAGAAAGTGGTTGGAGGAGGAGGTGGAGGAGGGTGAGGAGGAGGGTGAGGAGGGGGGTGGAGGAGGGGGGTGAAAGAGTAGAAGGAGGAGGAGGAATGGGAGGAGGGAAGGTGGAGGGGGTTGAGGAAGAGGAGGGGATGAGTAGGGGAAGAGGAGGGAGGGTGGGAGGCATATGTACGTATGTATGTATGTATGTATGTATGTATGTATGTATGTATGTATGTATGTATGTATGTATGTATGTATGTATGTATGTATGTATGTATGTATGTATGTATGTATGTATGTATGTATGTATGTATGTACAAGTGTATGTATGTATGTATGTATGTATGTATGTATATATGTATGTATGTATGTATGTATGTATGTATGCATGTATTTATGTATGTATGTATGTATGTATGTATATATGTATGTATGCATCCATGTATGTATGTGTTTATGTACATACGTATATATGTATGTATGTATGTATGTATGTATGTATGTATGTATGTATGTATGTATGTATGTATGTATGTATGTATGTGTGTATGTTCACCGTGGTCTTTGGATCACGTGCTGGACTCGTGATCGACAGTTATTTCCCTCCCGGAATAGAGCTCAGAGCTCGTATGACCGATCTATGGGTAATGTTGGGTATGTATGTATGCGTGCATGTATCCATGAATATACATATGTATGTATGTATTTACGTGCGTATACAGTATATGCATTTATGTATGAAGGGAGTTTTGTTTATATTCTTTTATCCTAAATCCTGAATTTCAATTCCCATGTGCTACGTATAGGAGGAAGGATCTTATGCAGATGTCGAATATTGATAAAGTTGTTGGTAAATCCGTTCTATATGGTTGTGCAAATAATTCTAGCCAAAAACATATACATTCATTTCGAGAACAATAAAGATCCTTTTCTCTATATCTCTAATGAAGAAAATCGTCTGGCGCTGAACCTAATGAAAAACGAGAATGGTGCCATCAGGTTAAGTGGGTTGATATGTCTGGTGAAGATTTTTTTTTTTTTTTTTTTTTTTATTACGAGTGGAAATGGAATGACTTAATTCACACAGCGTGGCCCAAAAGTCACTGAGAGTTCTAATTCTTAATAACTGCCTTATGATTACATTTTCATATATGAAATTTTAATACAATATAGAAATATTGCCTCAGCAACTGCATTGTCTCTCGTGCTGTATAAGCAGTCACCCCAACTTGCTGGAATTGGACCTAAGTCAATTAATGAAGAAATTATCACAAAGTACAACACATTAGTGACTTTTTATCCACCCTGTATATTCAGTTTCGTATAAGGAACATTTTACCTTGCTAATCCTTAATTCATATATATATGATTGCGTATAAGACTGAGAATCAATTCAGATGATGGAGTGAACTCCATCTTGATGTGGCTTCAGATCGACCAGAACCTACTGACCAGACCCCACCTCAACTCCCCTCTTTCCCTCAAGTGCACAAAACTCACAAAGACCATGGATTACGTCCTTCATGAGATCTGTCTACCACTATCCTGCTCTGAAATCGACCTATTAGAGGGGAACCAAGTTGCCCTTACACGAATACAATGCTGTCGCCATAAGATATGATCATGACAAAATGGTCTCTTCTTCGCCAAATGCATCTCCCATGAAGTACGTCACTGATGGGAATTTGCGACTAAATGCCAGTGTGATGTACATGTACCCTAGAAGCATACTTGCGCGTAAGGTGCAAGTTGATGCATGGTAGAGTTCTGTGGTACTTGATCTGACTCAATGGTTGGAGCCTAGAAAGGGTCACCGCAATTAGGTCGCGTCTGGTCAGGCGTCATATTGGTCTCAGTATATATACTGCCTGCCCCAAGCGGGCAGGCCATTCAAATTCAGACATTCAGTCAGTCAGTCTGACCTCTGCACTTGTAGCGCGTCACTAGGCCTTCGCGGTCGGCTCCCTACTTGGGGACCACGCCACGTCCGTCATTAGACCGACGCACACGTACCTTAATTAGAATAAACTACACAAACCAAACCGCGCATCACTCTCCCTATGTCACCATTGGCCGAGTAACATACACCTGTATGTTACACCAGTGTTGCACTATGCGGCGGCGCCGGATGCCCCCAGATAATTAGTTTAGTTAAAATCGCCTGGCGACAGCCAGGGCTTTATATAACGACCACCATCTCCCCCGGTTTAAATACTATCAAAACCTTTCGAGTAAATGACACATATGGGAAACTACGCTACAGCAGCAACGGCAGAGCCGGACAGTGTTACG
>NC_134777.1:19832135-19849635 GCF_046742065.1 Oratosquilla oratoria | reverse complement strand
CTGTCATTAGCTGTTCCTCTGAGTGGGATTGGAGTAAGACGGAGAGAGGGGAGTTGGGGGAGCTGGGCTTGGTAGAGGTGGGAGGGGGGGAAAGGTATGAGGGAAGGGTAGGGAAAAGGGGGAGGGAGGGAAGGAGGAGGGGAAAGGGGAGGAGGAAGAGGGGGAGGAGTGGGAGTGGGAGTGGGAGTGGGAGGGGGGAGCGGGCTTTGGAAGCAAATTAGAACCGAGATGAATAGAGTAAGAGGAGGAGATAATAGAGAAACGAGGAGGGGCGAAGAGAAAGATAAAGAGGAGGAATAGGAGAAAGAGAAGAAAAAGGACCTCAAGGGAAAACAGGAGAAGAAGGATGAAGGTGAAGAAAAAGATGATGGAAGAAGAGGAGGAAAAACAAGAATGAAGGGAGGACAAGGAGCCGGAAAAGGAGAGAGGAAAAAGAGGAAACGAAGAAAGAAGAGAATGCGTTCACTGATGAGGGGAGAGGAGGAGGAAGAGGAAGAGGAAATAGAGAAGAAAGATAGGAAGGAAGAGAAAGAATAAATATAACTGAGAACGACAGGAATGTTCATGAGAACAAATAATGCAAGTTAATTGTAATATTGAGGGCCAATGGACGAAGGAAACTGAAGTGAGCTGGACAACAATATCACAGCAAGGGAAAAATGGTGTGTGTGTATTCACCTTGGTCTTTGGATCACGTGCTGGACTCGTGATTGACAGCTATTTCCCATCCGGAAGAGAGCTCAGAGCTCGTATGACTGATCTATGGGTACCTTACACGCACACACACACCCAACTCCCCGCCCACGAGAGTTGGAATAACGACTCGAAGCGCAGCGATACTAAAACTATTTCAGCCCTGGGCAGGATTCGAACCCGGACCACCGTAGTGACAGTCAGGGACTCTATCAACCGCGCCACCGAGAGTGAGTGAGCGTGTGTGTGTGTGTGTGTGTGTGTGTGTGTGTGTGTGTGTGTGTGTGTGTGTGTGTGTGTGTGTGTGTGTGTGTGTGTGTGTGTGTGTGTGTGTGTGTGTGTGTGTTTACTAATGCTATTCTGTCGAAGAAGCTGTCTGCCTATAAAGATGTAAATTTCCATGTCTGTCTGTCTTTGTTTCTGTATCTCTCAGTCTGTCAGCATTTCTTCCAGTCTGTATTTGTCTCTCCGTCTCTCTGTATTTTGTATGTCTGTTCATCTGTTAGTCTGTCTGTCCGTCGGTCTGTCCGTCCGTCATGTTCATTTTGTAATTGCATTCTGACAAAAGAAGTCAAGCAATTAAAAGAGAGAGAGAGAGAGAGAGAGAGAGAGAGAAGTCAATGAGAAGAAGCGGTGGGCAGATGGATATGGGGGGTATTTTTTTTTTTTGGGGGGGGGGGTAGAGTGTTACTCCCACGGACATTGTTTGAGCTCGTGTGTGGGGGTTGAGTTCGGGGTGGTAATGAGGTGTCAAGGGGTTCTTCGAAAGACACGTGTGGGTGAAGGACCACTTAGGAGATTCGAGGGTGACCGAGATCGACCTTGGATACGATGTGATGGACTGTCAGATTCAGGCGAGTAAGGCGTTAAATTTTGGTAAGAGTTAAGATTTGGTTTTTGGATTTTATGACAATATTTTTGTATACTTATTCCCTGCCTCTCTCCTTTCTTTATCCCAGTATGGGCGTACTGACAGTATGTTTTATAAAATCAATACTTTAGGGACCAACATGACTGCCATTTATTTTATATTATTTGTTTATTTGTTTTGTTATCATTTGTCTGTTTTTTTATTATCATTTGCTTCATTCACATTTATTATTAGTTATATGTCAATTTATTATTATTTACTATTTACCTGTTTGTTTATTATTTAACTGTACCTATGCTTTTATTTATTTATTTTATCTATTACTATCTACATTATTATATTTTTCTATTTATCTATTTATTTATTTATTTATTCATTTATTTATCTATCTATTTATTTATCATTATTCATTTTTTTCCCATCCGACCAAGTTATGAACCAAAAGGTCTCCTGTCGGCATGCTCCGCATTTTGTAATCCTTTGTAACCTTGTGTCATTATTTTATAATTGAAGATTAATCCCCACCAAAAAATACTATTCCATTTTACTATCCACTACTTCCCTTCTCTGCTTCCCTCATAAAATCTCCTATTTCTCCCTTAAAGCTCTTCCGCTTCTCTCCTTTGTCCTGCAACAGCGTTTTTTCTTCACCAATACTTACTTTCTTCAGCTTGTCCCACTTCATATTTTCTCGTTGCTACGAGTATATTCCTTACCTATCTATTCATTATTTGTGTATTGAATGATTCATTATATGCAAATTTTTCTATTTATTTATGTATGCGTTTTTCGTCCATCCATATACCAAGGGCGGTTTCCCCCTTACCTAGGAGCAGTTGGAGTCAAAAGGCATAAACCCACTCCTACCCACTTCACTCCAACCCATTCCACTCCCACCCATCCCCATTTACTCCCTCTCACCTCAGCTCCTCATGGATGACGAGTCATCCCTGTATCCCGCTCACTGCCCCGGGTCAGAAACAATGCAGTAAGACACTATACATTCACAGCAAAGCCGATTCATTTAATCTAAACCCCCTCCCTCCGTCCCCTCATGCAGAAAAATGGAAGACGGGGAGAAATCCCTTCTGGGGGCGTCAAAACATTCACACATAACCACTCCCCATCCCCCACCCATTCCCTTCCTTGCATCATAGTATCATGTATACACAGTCAATCTCCACTCATCCATATCTCCTGACTTCTCCCTTCTTTGCTCAACAGACATTCCCCTCTTGCTTAACACTCCTTTCACCCCCTCCATCCATCTCATCCTCGGTCGCCCCTCCTATTCCCTCCCTCTCTTTCTCGGTCACCCTCTAACATTCACTCCCTCCACCTCTACCTTACTAATCTTTTCACTCATTCTTTCTATGCGTCCAAACCAGCCAATACTCTTTCATCAACCTTATCTCTTACCTCTTTTTCCATCCCCACTCTCCTCCTCACCCCCTCATTTCTCACTCTATCAAACTTTATATCCTCTACCATAGGTCTCAGACATTTCATCTCAAATACATCTAAAGTCTTCCTCTCTGTCTCTCTTAAAATACATATCTCTGTCCCATACAGTGCTGTCAACACAATCACCCCTTTATATAATCTCCTCTTTCCATCTACTCCCAAATGTCTACATCTCATTACGATTTTCAGTCCCCCAAGGCACTTATTAGCTTCTCTCAATCTACACGTTAACTCCACCTCCACTCCTCCCTTTCCTGTCACATGCGACCCTAATTACCTAAAGCTATCTACTTCCTCCAGCCTCTCTTCTTTAAAACTTACTTCCAAACTACTGCTATCCTCTCCCTTTGTACATCTCATCACTTTACATTTACCCACACTTACCTTCAACTTTCTCCTATCGTATTACCTTCCCAAACTCCGTCACTAACTCCCTTAACCCCCCCCCACACACTCTAACCCTGTCACAAGCGCACTGTCGCCAGCAAACAACAAGTGGCTCACCTCCCATATTTCACCATTTTCTTTAACCATCTCCAGTCCCCTGCCAGTTACCCTCGCATTTACTTCCCGTACCACCCCCTCCATGCATACATTGAACAGCCATGGCGACACGACACACCCCTGACGCAGTTCCACCTTTACTACAAACCATTCGCTTTCTCCATTTCTAATACTAAAACAGGCTCTACTACTCTCGTAAAAACTCTTGACTGTCCTTAACAACATTCCTTCGATCCCATATATCTGCAAAACCTCCCACAGTGTTTTTCTGTCCACCTTGTCATAAGCCTTTTTTAAAACCATAAAGGCCCAAAAAAACATCCATACCTTTTGCTAAAGCTTTCCATGTCTGTCTTACCACACAAATCTGATCCACGCAACCCTTACCTTTTCTACAACCACACTGTTCTTCACCAAATACTCTGTTCCTCTGCATGATTAATTATTTATCTTTTATTATTCATTTGTCGATGCATTCATCTGTTCTTTACTCATGATTTCTCTACTTTATTGAAAAAGTTTCCTCAAATTTTCAACATCTTTGGGTTTATCAAATGATCTACCGATGTATTTGTTTATCCATACATATTTCATAAACTTGTCTTTTAATCTATAATTATTTATTTATTCATTTATTCCATTTTATTATGTTTCTCCACTATTTTATCATACTGGTGTTATATGCAGTCATGAATATTCGTAAGATGTGAGGGAAGGAGAAGGGTGGAGGGGAGTGGAATATATGGGAAATGATATGGGTGGGAGTGATTTCTATGCCTTTTTCTTTTTGGCTACCCCCCCGTGTAAGGGGGAAAAAGCCTTTGGTATATGTATGTATGAATATTTGTCTTTCTTCATCCTTACTACAAGTCGCAATATTTCATCTATTTGCCCTACGACACTCATCCTTTTCGACACTTCTTGTATGAATGTATATTTCTATTTACTCATTCAATCTCGCCAATGTTACTGATCACTGAATACTATCAGTATGACGCAGAATCTCCTCTCTTATCCTCTCTCTATGTACCACGAACGAGCGAAAATAGTTTCGATCACTGATACCCTCACTGAGATGTTTACGTACTGTGGATTCCACTCGTAGACACAACAGTAGATGTATCAGGAAAAGCTTCGATTTAAGCTCAGATAAAAACGAGCGAATCAGTTTCCCACATAAAATAAGAAACAAGCATGACTGATAAAAACAAGGTTTATGAGTTTCTATTTATTTATATGATTAAATTCCACGAACGTGTGGTATTTCATGGATATTAGCATTTATAAAAGTACCAATATTTGTTATACATTTGAGAAAGAGTTTACAATAAATGTAGTGGAATATAAGTAGACCAAAAAGATGCAATTCAAACAGGTAAACACAAACGAATAAAAAAAGATAAATAAATATAAACGAATGAATAGAAAATATAACGAAATAAACAAAAAATAAACGTGCCAAAATACAAACAAATAAATAAATGAATAAACACATAAACCTACAAACAAACAAATAGCTGTTATGCAAAAGAAAGAACAAGTGTCGATGACCTATTTCTTAGGAGTTAACATTACTCACAGGCTTAAAGAGAGAGAGAGAGAGAGAGAGAGAGAGAGAGAGAGAGAGAGAGAGAGAGAGAGAGAGAGAGAGAGAGAGAGAGAGAGAGAGAGAGAGAGAGAGAGAGAGAGAGAGAGAGAGAGAGAGGGGGGAGAGAGAGAGAGAGAGAGAGAGAGAGAGAGAGAGAGAGAGAGAGAGAGAGAGAGAGAGAGAGAGAGAGAGAGAGAGAGAGAGAGAGAGAGAGAGAGAGAGAGAGAGAGAGAGAGAGAGAGAGTGTGTGTGTGTGTGTGTGTGTGTGTCCCAGGCATGTAGCCTTTACACAAAAACAATAGGTGATTTCGAACACTGCTATGAACCTAAGTCAGCAATACTTAGACGCAATTTACGTAACCGATTTGTTTCAAGTGGTAGCCAAGAGTACATTAGTATTTAGTACTTTATTAGCAAAAATCAGTGCTTATGTCCTTTGGGCAAATGTTTCTACGGAGATGGCGTCATAGAAGTGGTAAATGATATATTTAAGAGTGGTAATAAAATGAAGTGATAGTTAAAAATGATCAGACATTTTTTTATATATATATTGTATATATTTTTCTTTCTTTCTTTCTTTCTTATTAGATAAATATCTATTCATATTACTATGCTAGGTGAGTTTGGTCTTTATGGATGTCTTTGTAGTCCCTAGAAAAACAACTTCATAACACACAAGTATCCAACACCCTACTCGGACCAAGAACGACATTTAGATAATGTAGACTCAAAATATCTTAACTTCAACTAATAAGAGTATATGGGCAAACTATGGATGACTCATCACAATAGAAAAAAATCGTGGTACACAGATGAAGAAGAAGAAGAAGAAGAAGAAGGAGAGGAAGAGGAAGAGGAAGAGGAAGAGAAAGAAGAAGAAGAAGAAGAAGAAGAAGAAGAAGAAGAAGAAGAAGAAGAAGAAGAAGAAGAAGAAGAAGAAGAAGAAGAAGAAGAAGAAGAAGAAGAAGAAGAAGAAGAACGACAACAACAACAAGAGGGCCCATGCCACAAGAGACTCGTGTCCTCCAGAAACCACAGTAAGTCAACAGCAGCTGTCAAGACTCAAACCAAGACATCTGTGATAAAGAATCTATATCAAAGAACGAAAAAGAAGAAAGAAACACGAAAATAAACAGGAATCAAACTCAGACTTCTGGTGCTGACGAGGCAATATCAAAGAAGAGCAAAGAAAGAAACAAGAAGAAAAAAAAAACAGTAAAGAGGACGAGGTGGAAGGCCGATAAGGAGAAGCAGACGTAGAAGGCGATGAACACAGAGTAGAGGGTGACTGATAGAAATTGAAGCACAAAAGACGATTAATGAAGACCAAAAGTTAAGAAGCGATGAAATGGAAATGGACAGAGGGAAAGGAAGAAAAAGGGGACTTGGATAAAGAGACGGACAAGAAAGGTGAAAAAAGGAAGGAGGAAAGTGGCATGGACACAGAAAAGGAATCTGGACAATACGGTAAATAAGATGCAAAGACGCGAGTCCAAGAAAGGGAGAGAGGGGGAAGGGAAAATGGAAGGGGAATTGGAAAAGAGGGGAGTGCCAAAAGAGAGGGATTAAGGACAAGGAAGGAACACGGAAAGGGTTGTTGCGAAAAGCAGTTAGAAGACATAAATAAGAACGTGAATGAATTGGGTAGGGCGAGAGGGTTAGGGTACACGCCGGCACATAGTGTGATTCAAAGACGTCGCGCAAGTAAGAATTGCAGGAGAGGAAAGCAGAATGCAAAACGTCACCTTGAACAAGTTATATATGAAGACATAGCAATGCTTATATACATGCATGCATACAGACATACATGCATCCATGCATAAATACACACATACATTCATAAATATGTACAGGCGTATATATACATAATAGAAGATGCAATGATGAAAACACCCATATATAAATCCATGCGCATACACATACATATACATGTTCTAGAAGTACAGTCATACACGAATGTATAAATTTATGTATATATGTACACACACACACACACACACACACACACACACACACACACACACACACACACACACACTGTTTCGCGGTATTAATAGGGCACAGGCTCATATTATAGCACTATATTCGTAGTTATATGCAATCCATTCTCTATGGATGTTGAGCTACATAACATGCGTCTATGTCATTTCTTAACATTTGCTGTCTGCCCTTTGAGCTTCTCCCATTGAATTTATTTCTTACCAGTCCTAAGCTGCCTGTGCTTCACCAAGAGGACAGAGGCGACGGCCCTGAGAAAAGCAACTATTCTACACATCTGCTTGAAAATAAATAGAGCCTTGCTCTTCAGTGTGCCAAAGAAGCTGACAGGAATCATCATTGACTCTTCGAACGACATTTGGACAGATGTTTGGCAACAGTACCTAATGAGATATCAGTGCCGGGATACTTCAACATTGCGAGCAAATATTTAGGAGGCCTAAGAAGCCCAGCTACCCACTTGCTGTGGAGGGCAAAATTGGACAAAATAAAACAAAGTAATCAAGAAATACATATGTATATACAAATGAACGTACGTAGACTAAACACACACATACACACACACACACACACACACACACACACACACACACACACACACACACACACACACACACACACACACACACACACACACACACACACACACACACACACACACACACACACACACACACATACACACACACACACATATATATATATATACAGATTAGATATATATATATATATATATATATATGTGTGTGTGTGTGTGTGTGTGTGTGTGTGTGTGTGTGTGTGTGTGTGTGTGTGTGTGTGTGTGTGTGTGTGTGTGTGTGTGTGTGTGTGTGTGCATACATATAAGCATATATGCATACAAACATACATTCATACAGTATACATATATAATACAACAATTTATGAATACAAACATATATACATACAATATACATACAAAATACAACAAAATATATATGCACTAGAACATATACACAAAAACATATACATATACATAAACATATTTGTAGAAACCGCTGGGAAATTAAACAACGCAAGAACAAACGTTTTCGTCTATCAAAGCATCTTCAGGACACATAGTGTAACAAAGAGGACCACAACAACAAGTATGCAAAGAGAGTAGTAGAAAAAAAGATAAAGAGAAGAATTCAGTAGAACCTCGACCCACGTAACGTCAAGTCAACATAATAAGGTTCTCAAATAACTTTAGAAAAAATTGATGGCAAAATTATCTAATTTGCAAAGTTCCACACTTATGGTTATATTATTATAAAGAAGTGTTTGGTGTGAATTGATTTTATTATGCTTTTGCCCATCTTGGAATCATTCGTGGTAATATTCCTGACATTGTTTCAATCGTTCAGGAAACTGACTAGAACAATATCAAGAAAATTACAATGAGTAATTCCATAATGGACAGTAATATCATCAAGTAATATCAAACACTCCTTTGAAAATAATATAGATCTAAGTTTGGGATTATACAGATTAGATAATTCTGTTATTTAAGAAAATTGTTGAACAATATTCGAGAACCAAAGGAGGTATACTGACTTGACAACAAGTTGAAGTTATCTCCTTGGGTATTCTTCTTTGGTTTCCTTTTCAACTTCTCTTTCTGTATATTTACTGTGGCTTTCTTTGTTACAACTTAAAGACCATGTACCCTGAAGATGTCTTAATAGACGAAAGTGTTTGCTAGTCCTTTATCTAATTTCCCAGAGTTCTTTTTTCAAATACTTTCAATCATGTGTTTAGTGGGATTTATGTTGCAGAAATACACGTGCAAAAGTACATGTGGGCGTGCATACAGACATGAATATGTATTTCTAAACTGAATATTAATCAGACGAGAGACACGAGCTTCAAGCTATCAATGTCTAGAATTAATATCAAAATTGGTAGATATAAATTCGCCGAACACGTAGTCAATGAATAAACGCTATGATTCTGTTGGGTCAAATAACGAAGCAATGTGTTGTAATTTCTTCATTATTCACTTTATTTACTTGCTCGCTGACCTGTTTGTGCGTTTGTCTTTACATTTGTTCTTCATCTAATCGACCTTGTTTTGGAGTGGAATGACTTTTTTCAATATGCTAAGTCATCCTAATACATACATGTTTAGATACATATACATATACATATACAACAACAAAGTTATGTCGTAGCACATTTGTAAAATAATACTGATGACCCACTTTCGGAGAAGAATAAGCGAAGATATAGAGATCTGTATATTTCGATCACTTACTGTGATCCTCTTCAGCAGATATGAAATTCATATCTGCTGAAAAGGATCACAGTAAGTGATCGAAATATACAGATCTCTATATCTTCGCTTATTCTTCTCCGAAAGTGGGTCATCAGTATTATATACATATACATATACATATACATATACATATACATATACATATACATATACATATACATATACATATACATATACATATACATATACATACAGACATGTATACTTACATGCATGCACACCTAGATGATACGCATAATCCTATACACACGTAAACACATATCCATTTAACTGGGAGACCTAACATTTAAAGACCAGAAAAATCTATCCTACTAGAAAGCCTGTAAGAATAGTCTTCAGGATCAAGTAAATATGGGCATATATATGTCTCGGCCAACGAGAAAAGGATGAGGTTATGGATAAGGGTATGAGGTTTCCGAACAAGAGCGAGCGTAAGGGCCAAGTCATGGCTGAAGGCCGGTGGGTAATCAGGGAGAGCTTATGAGGTTCGGGTGGAAGCAATGAGCCAGCGTCCTTTGTACCTGTGACGCCGCCGTGGGCCACATCGTATACGATTTGAATGACAACAATGTACTGGAACTTACAGAGGTGGGGGGGGGGGCTAAAGACGGGCGGGCAAGGGGATGAGGGAGTCAGGAAGGGTTGAGGAGGACAGGGACGAGGGGTTGAGGAAACAGGGTGAGGAAAGGGAGTAGGGGATTAGGGACAGGGAGTTTAGATGAAAGGGGTGAAAGAGATGACGTGGTTGAGGAGGAAGGATGAGGAGAAAGAGTGAAGAATGAGAGACGAGTAAGCGAAGAGCACGAGGGGAAAGGGGTTTGGGTGACAGGTGAGGGGAAAGAGAGAAAGGTGAAGGAGGAGGCGTGAGGGGAAAATGGAAGGCGTGAAGGAGAAAGGGTGCAGGACTTAAAGGAAAAAGAATGAGAAGAAGAGCTAAAACAAGTGGAGTCCCACTATGATACAGCGGTAGCACGCACAGATGGCAGCCGCTACGTAGGTCAAGTGCGCACGTTCGAATCCTGGTCACGATGCAGAGGTTAAGGAAAGTGTCGAAACCAAAGACCTTTCGTGAGGCACCGTAGTAGTCTTGAACAAGGGAGTACATGATGTAAAATCAAATCAGCTAAGTGAAACAGATTAAAAAGGTCAATAAATGATAGATAAATGAATCAATAAAGGGGTGAAGGAGGGGAGTAAATGTCGAGCAAGATTTGTTGGAACCTCTATATATCACTAACAACTGTTTGTCACTGTTTAGTTCAAGCTCAGAATTTTACACTTCTCACAACACTCGTGTGTTATCAACAATACTGACTTAGTTCTGTTCTGTTTGGCCTTCAAGGTGCCTTAGATTTGATGAGCAGCTTCTGTGTACCTATGACCAATGTGTAGCCAATTCTAAAGAATTTTGCACTTCCGAACATTATAGTTCTACAAAGTTTTCCAGTAGGTATTAACAAGAACATAGTCACTGTCCATCTCTAAACATCAGTTCTAAAATTACAGGACCAACGATGCACGTCTTTGGAACCGCAAACCAGCTATACTCAATTACCTGGACTTTACAAATTCCAAAAGTATGTGACTACTTTCCATAGTTCTAGAGTTGTGTGGGAGGTGCTTATCTAGTTAATGATCTATCACTACCTATGGAGGTGTTAGAATCACTAAATACGTTTTAAGAAACTGTTAGAGTTTTAAGAAACGGTTAGAGTTTTAAGAAACTGTTAGTTTTAAGAAGCGGTTAGACAACTTTATGGATGGGGATGATAGGTGGCGATGGATATGGAGCTGCCTTGTGTAGGACTTATGCCGGCCATACACTATCATGTACACCTGACAGATACGCCTGAAAAGTTACGCCTGTCAGGTATACCTGATACCTGAGGAGCACACACACTCCTCATGCATACCTGTCAAGTTTGTCAGTTCGCCATGGATTCTCGAGAAGATGAGTTGTACTTTCTCTCCTTATTATCTCAGGCGACCTGACAACTGATCGAATTTTCATCAGTTGTCAGGTCGCCTGAGAGGCTAGTTTTTCCCGCCATACACTATCAGGTATACCTGACAGGCGTGACTGTTCAGGCGTACCTGTCAGGTGTACATGATAGTGTATGGCCGGCCTTATGGTCTCTTGCAGTCTCCTTCATTCTTATGTTCTTATGTTCATATGTTCAACCAGGCTATCACCTCAAGGTACCACAGACTCTCTCATTATCTTCAGTATTTTTAAAGAGTGTAATGCAATAAAAGAAACGTCTCGCCTTCATTTCTATTATATGTTTATCATTCTGATTTACTGATAGAACCAGATGGGCAAAAGAAATGACAGTACTCTCCAGGTGCTTCGCAACGGCCGGACAAGACAAAAGTGTGTGTAACAGTTCACACTGGTCAAGACCTAAACTTGGCGTCCCACCTCGGAGAGTGCCACAATCTTCCCCAAAAGAAATCTCAGTTCACACGTGAATACCGGAAGACAAACGTCCCTAGATATGAAGATGTTCCTGATGGCTACCTGTAGGGTCCAGTTCAGATGTCCCTCTGTTGAACATTTTGGTACACAGAGCACTAACAGTGTTACGACCACCGGCCCTAGGCAGTGCACCTTCGGGATATCTTCCTCCTCGCAGTAGGGTGCACAGACAACAGACACTTTAGCAGAGCCTCCTCCACATATGTCATAGCTAGGACTTCATCCCATCACAAAGCGGATCTTAGTAAGACTAAGACTCAGATACAAAGTTCGATATTCATTTTCAAATTTACGGAACCCCACGAAGGAAGCCAAAATAGTAGTCCACCTCTCGCTGGTGACGTTTCTGTGTGTATGTATGTGTGTGTGTGTGTGTGTGTGTGTGTGTGTGTGTGTGTGTGTGTGTGTGTGTGTGTGTGTGTGTGTGTGTGTGTGTGTGTGTGTGTGTGTGTGTGTGTGTGTGTGTGTGTGTGTGTGTGTGTGTGTGTGTGTGTGTGTGTGTGTGTGTGTGTGTGTGTGTGTGTGTGTGTGTGTGTGTGTGTGTGTGTGTGTGTGTGTGTGTGTGTGTGTGTGTGTGTGTGTGTGTGTGTGTGTGAGTGTGTAAGTGTGTGTGAGTGTGTGAGTGTGCGAGTGTGTGTGTGTCTGTGTGTGTGTTTTTAGAAAAAAAAAATGGGTCGTTCATCTATTGTTAACCTGTGGCTTTCCTCCACTCCCCAGACCAGGGAATTGACCAAGATAATCGCCCCCTCCGGTACGAGGGTAAGAGAGAAAAGTTGAAAGATTTTTGGCCTTGAAATTATGAGGGGGGGGGGCGATGAAGAGTGGGTGGTGAGGACGGAAGAGTAAGAGGGGAAGGATGTGAAGCAAAGGGTAAGATCCGAATGGAAATTAGTGGGTTAGGATAATGCGGAATAAGCCCAAGATATGAAGAGTGAGATATCCTGGTTTAAACACTTCTGTTCGTGTACTGGGTGAAGAATAAAGGTCAAATAATTATTGTCAAGTTTGTCAGGTTACAGTGTAAAGTTAAGTCTAAAGGACTAGAAAAAGAAAATGAAAATTGGGCATGGCTGACGTCCGACGAATAAAAGGATATGATGTGAACGAGCAGATTGAGGCGCAAAAACGGGAAAGAGACAAATGATATGACAAGATGAGGGATGAGGGAAGCAGAAGATAAGATGCTACGTGAAGACTGACAAGTGTGAAGCCAGCTGGGCAATTTCGGAAAAAATCGACCCGACATAGATGTGAGGAACTTGAATAACATTCATACAATGGTTATGAAAAATAAGCATAATTACGTTAGATAAAATAACTTGGGGAGGAATGTTTGAACACAGCTACCCACGGAGTCCCACTGAGTTCCCAGTAAGGTCGCTGGGAAGAGTTCCTCATAGATGGGAAGAAAATTTCTGGTAGCAGCAAGGTATTACTAGAAGGTTAGTTTAAGTGGATGAACGCTGATTCTATCTTCAACATCTCTTTATCTTGTTCATGGAACAAAAGAAAGGTTTGGGTTTCCGAATAGTCTGGTGAAGGGACTGTCAATAATGTTGTTGTGACGAAGGATATCACCATCCTGTAGATGCGTTATCACCTTTATAGACAAAGTGGTAGTAGCGGAACTTACATACCGTGAATTAAGGCACACCAGTGTCCCAGGAATATTGATACATAAGGTTGACCTCTTGTAAGGGCCTTATCATAAGAAACACCCGCCTCTTTTCATCCCATAGGTATGTCAAATTCTTTATATCTTTTTGTCTTCTGTTATTTTTTTCTTTTCTTTTTCCTGAACCTCTTTATTTGCATCATTTTCTTTTCTTCGATTTTTTTCCTTTCTTTCCTCTCCCTCTTTATTTAATATTCACAACCCATTACAAAGGCGGAGCATGCCGATAGGAGACCCTTTGGTCCATAAATAGGTCGGATGCGAGAAAAAATATATATAAATGATAAAAAAAATAGATAAAACAAAATAATAATTATAGTAATATAAATAATAATAGATAAAATGAATAATACATAGGTATAGTTAAATGATAAATAAACAGGTAAATAGTAGATAATAATAAACTGACAAATAAATAATAAATGGAAACCAAGCAAATAATGAATAAACAGACAAACAATAACAAACAAACAATCAAATGATACAAAATACCATCAGGCCGAAATGTCTCGCTCCAGACACCTTGACCTTCACACAACTTCCAGTTGTTCATCGAATGTATGAGCCTTTCTGGTCAGGGAATGAACATCGTAACGTGATATTCTCATCAATGGCACTGAGAAGAAACCATTGTTCTGAGCAAAGTTTATTCAGTAATACATACTGGGGGTTTCTACCGCCAGCCGGTGAATTCAAGCTCACCTTCCTAAGAAACCTTTGAAAGAAAGAAAAATATATAAATAAATAAACATCATGAAATAAGTAATCACAATTACACTAAAAAAAAAAAAAAAAGGAAAAAATCTTGGAAAGTCCTTAGAGAAAACTATAATTACACCTCTCGAGGTATTACTGTTTGCCACTAATAGGATTTGCTCTGGATACATTTTTGAGAAGAGATCACGTGTTGCGCGCATCCCCAAGGAGGACAGAATAACGCTCTTCCCCCCGCATTTTCTAATTGAATTCACATCTAATTAGGCAGACATCTTCTCTCTCTAAAGATGGCTCCTCCACCCCTGTCTAATTACCATTAACACTCCTACCTCTCCCCCTACCTTTTGGTCCTGCCTCTTCTTTACGTCCCCTCTCGTCTTTCTTCAGCAACGCAACCACCACCACCATGACCATAACCACCACTACTACAACCACTTTCACTGTAACTCCACCACTATTTTCAACAACACCACCAACACTTTCACAACGACTACCACCACGTTCATTATCACCACCACCACAACCATAACCACCACTACTACAACCACAACACCCACTTTCACCATCATTAGCACCACCACTATTTTCACCAACAACAGCACCACCAACACTTTTACGACTACCACCACTTTCATTATTACCACCACCATAACCAAAAATACGCTACTACAACCACAACAACCACTTTCACCATCAGTACCACCACCACCACCACTATTTTCACCAACACCAGCACCACCAACACTTTCACGACGACTTCCACCACTTTCATTATCACCACCACCACCACTTTAAACACCATTACCACCATATTTTTATTATAACTGATTTTTCTGTTTTTCCCTCCTATTATAGTCTCAATTCCTTTTCCAATGCCTTTCACCTTACTTTCTTCTTTCTTTATCTTCTTCCCATTTCCTATTTTCATCTTCTTTCTAATCCCTGCTAATGATCAGGGCCTTCAAAAGGTGACACAGGTGTGATAGAAGAAGGACGGATTTACAAAGGCACAGACTCTATGGAGTGGAAGCTACCATTGAACCAACGTCTAGAACAGTTCACAACTCCCCGTCTCTACCAGGAAGCGTGGCCCTGAGGCCGATACCTGGTCTCCGGAAGAAACCAACGCATACTGTACACTCACAGCGCTACAACTTCCTTTCATCCTATAATGTTGTCATTTTTGCTTCTAAGAACAGCAGTGTACCTGCGCTTGCCCTTGCACATCTTCTGCAATCCTATGGCACAAAAACAAACTTTTTACACTTTCCCTAACTGCACATGGCATATCACAGATACACACACAAACACACACACACACACACACACACACACACACACACACACACACACACACACACACACACACACACACACACACACACACACACACACCTCAATGAAAGAAATGCTTTTCCCAAATCTTCTTAGAATACTTACCAACACTAAACAATGCACAACAAACTGGATCTGCTGCCATATCACATCTAAACCCGAAATGATTGAACCAACATCCGATAAATACATGTTATTTGCCCCACTCATAAATAAAAGGCTTCACAGTGAAGGCAAATAAACTGAAAAAAAAAATTAGAACAGTTGCAGACGCAGAACTAGAACAGAAGAAATACTTATCACTCTATGTAAATAACTCGTAAGAACTGTATTTAAAATTCATCCAATGTTATCATACAATTAAGAAAACAAA
Organism: Oratosquilla oratoria; assembly: GCF_046742065.1. Classification (NCBI taxonomy): domain Eukaryota; kingdom Metazoa; phylum Arthropoda; class Malacostraca; order Stomatopoda; family Squillidae; genus Oratosquilla; species Oratosquilla oratoria. Next base: position 19,833,663 of record NC_134777.1, on the reverse strand, counting down.
GACATTCTACTATTAACACATGATGAAATAATAATAGGTTGCACTGAAACAACACTAATATAACACCTACACTTAAAAACTAAAACCCTTCCCATAAGGCATTATTTATGAATGATAAGCACACATTTCTACGTAAGATCCTTTAAACTGACACACACATCACATCACATTAAATAAGCACAGCCCAACAAACGCAACATAGAAGTATTACTAATTTACTCAAACATTCACAATAACCTACCAAGCAGCCCACAATGGGTGCAGACAAAAACATTCAGATCACAGAACAAAGAATGCTTGACAGCCAAATTCTATACTTTATCAAATTCCACCAGAAATGGACCCCAACAGAGAAATCATTCCAAAGACAAGCAAAAAATTAACCGGTACTTATAGGTTTAGGCACCCGCACTAAATGAATACTGACACAAAACCAGCCTGGTAAAAGACAACCTAAATATAACTGATACATAGAAAACAGATCACCCGATGATATATTGTCCTAAACTAACTCTTTACCGACAGCATCACGAAATCTCTCCAGTGGATGGTTTATGGGGTGAACCAGTGACTGACTTCTAGAGGGTTATGGGTAGCCTACAAGAGAAATCTAGGACAACGGATTAATTGTTTGATTGTTCCTCTTACTCATTCCGTTTTCTTCCTTTTCCTTAACTTTCTTCTCCCCTCCTTTCTTTACTTTCCTTCTTCCTTCTCCATATCTTCCTCAACCAACTCCTGTTCCTTGTCCTTTTCCTTCTTCTTTCTCCTCTTTCCTCTTCTTTCTCTGTTCCTCAGCTTCAATCTCTAATTTCATGTTCTTCATTAACCCTATTCCATTTTCTTTCACTTTATTCCATTTTTTTTTTTTTTTTTTTTTTTTTGCTTCTTTGGCTTCTGTGTATGCTTTTCCTTTTTTTTTTTTTTTTTTCTTTGCCTTCCTTTTTTTTCTCTTTTTGATTTTGGTGCTACTTTGGATATTACTTCTTTTTCTTCCAAACTTTCTGTATATGTTTCCTTTTTTGATTGGAGAGGGTTTCCATATCCTCATTTTTTTTGTTTCATTTTATCTTTGTTTTATATCTTATTTTCTATGTCCCAGCATTGTGTTCTTCTCAAGCCCTTTAATGTGATTAATTATTTTTTCCATCCACGCTTTCGTATTAGTTTCCTTTGCTTTATCATTCTTTAAACTATATTTCCTTCTCCTTCAACTTCTTTCTTCTTCTTCTCTTCCTTTTGCAATACTCTGATTATTTCCGTTTTCCTCTTCAACGTGTCCTCCTTTCTCTTCTTTTTTATCATCACGATTGCCGCCATATCCAATATGTTATAAAGTAATTGTAATTATTAGTCTTGGATTTCATCACCACATCTCCCCCCCCCCACATGACTCCAGTTCCCTTTCACACGGTGGCGAAATGCGTCACAGACCCTCCTGCATCGCTATCAAGAGGATTACATGCATCGCCTCAGTTACATTTCAAAGTCCAGGGTGGCAAGATTGTCGCGGAAGAAATAACAAGGT
>NC_134777.1:19819635-19822135 GCF_046742065.1 Oratosquilla oratoria | reverse complement strand
AGGTGGTGGTGGGAGTTGTGGTGGTGGTGGTAGTGATGGTGGTGGGCATGTTGCTGGGAGTGGTGGTGACGGTGATGGTGATGTTGTTGTTAGTGGTGGTTTTAGTGGTGGTGATGGTGGTGGTGCTGTTGGTTCTGGTGCTGGCTCTGGTGGTGAAAGTGATGGTGGTGGAAGTGGTGACAGTGGTGAAAGTGGCGGTGGTGATAGTGGTGATGGTGATGGTAATGGTGATTGTGGGAGTGGAAGTGGTGGTGGGAGTGGTTGTGGTAGTGGGAGTGGTGGTGGTGATTATGGTACTGTAAGTGGTGGTGGAAATGGGAGTGGTACAGGGAGTGGTGGTGGGAGTAGTTGTGGTGGGAGTGGTGGAGGGAGTGGTGATGGTGATGATGATAGTGGTGGTGATGGTGATGGTAGTGGTGGTGGTGATGGTGGAAATAGTGGTGGGGGTGGGGGTGGGGGTGGGGGTGGTGGTGGTAGTGAAAGTGGCGGTGGCGGGAGTGGTGGTGGTGGGAGTGGTGGTGGTGGGAGTGGTGGTGGTGGGAGTGGTGGTGGTAGTGGGAGTGGTAGTGGTGAGAGTGATAGTGAGAGTAGTGGTGAGAGTGGTGGAGGGAGTGGTGGTAGTGGGAGTGGGGGTGGAAGTGGTGGTGGTGGTGGTGGGAGTAGTGGTGGTGGGAGTAGTGGTGGTGGGAATGGTGGTTGTGGGAGTGGTGGTGGCGGCTGTGGGTAACAGTAACAATAATAGCGAGAGCGGCGTAAGTGGTGGTGGTGGTTGTGGTGGTGATGGTTGTGCTGGTGATAGTGGTGGCAATAGTAGCGGTGGTGGTTGTGGTGGTAGTATTGGCTATAGCGGTGAAGTGATTAGGAAATTTGAGTTACTGTGCGTCTGAATCGGCTGATAAGGAGAGACGAGAGTTCGCTACAAGAACGCAGAGGGAGAAAGAGGTGTCGATACTCTGAAGGAAGCAGTCTCCTCTACAGTGTACAAAACTTAATGGCGTTAGCCAGTATATATATATGCAACACGACCCTCACGAACACGTTAAGCAAGACCGAAGAAATGGTTAATTTCAACAAATAGTGTGACCTAATGGGGTATTCTCTACAGTGTATAAAATATTATGGCGTTAGCAATACATATATACAACACGACCCTCACGAACACGTTAAGCAAGACCGAAGAAATGGTTAATCTAACCAAACAGTGTGACCTAATGGGGTGTTCTCTACACTGTACAAAATATTATGGCGTTAGTAGTACATATATACAACACAACCATCACAAACACGTTAAGCAAGACCAAGGAAATGATTAATTCAATTAAACAGTGTGACATGACCAGAATAAAAGCAAAATAATGTGACACTGGAATATAAGGATAAGCTGAGATGGATGGCAATTATGGAATAACACTAATCATTGTGATGTGATGTGATGTGATGTGATGTGATGTGATATGATGTGATATGATGTGATGTGATGTTATATGATGTGATGTGATGTTATATGATGTGATGTGATGTGATGTGATGTGATGTTATATGATGTGATGTGATGTAGTGTGACGTTCACAGTAGCGACGATAGTAAGCGGCTTCGTAAGTGACAAAGGACACAGAACGATGCGTTACAATTTATAACTAAAAGTAAAGGAAACAAGAATGGTGTGAGCACGAACATATATTGAGATCACTGTGTCACCAGAGGAAAACATAATTGTCATGAAACCATGTGAGCATCAGACGAAAGTGATAAAATCAACTGTTTAATTGTTGCTTGTCAAGTCTCAACTTTTTGAGCCCTTTGCTCCACCTTCAAGCTTCCGTCTGGTGCCATCAGACAAGTTAATTCTTTTGATGGAAAACTCAATAATAAGGGAATAAGAAACGACTGTGTGTGTGTGTGTGTGTGTGTGTGTGTGTGTGTGTGTGTGTGTGTGTGTGTGTGTGTGTGTGTGTGTGTGTGTGTGTGTGTGTGTGTGTGTGTGTGTGTGTGTGTGTGTGTGTGTGTGTGTGTGTGTGTGACCGATCTATGGGTAGTGCTGTGAACTTACACGCACACACACACACAACTCCCCGCCGAACGAGAGTTGGAGTAATGACTCGAAGCGCAGCGATACTGAAATTCTTTCAGCCCTAGCAGGATTCGAACCCGGACCGCCGTAGTGACAGTCGGAGACTCTACCAACCGCGCCACCGAGTCGTGTGTGTGTGTGTGTATTCACCTCGGATCTGCTGCAGTCTCTGTCGAGACAGCCAGACACCACCCTACGGCAGTGAGCTCAGAGCTCATTATTTGCCGATCTCTGGGTAGGTCTGAGACCACTCACACACTACACACCGGGACAGCAAGGTCACAACTCCTTGACTAACGTCCCGTACCTACTCACTGCTAGGTGAACAGGGGTTACACGTGAAAGGAGACAAACCCAACTTAATCTCCGCCCGGCCGGGGAATCGAACCCCGGTGTGTGTGTGTGTGTGTGTGTGTGTGTGTGTGTGTG
>NC_134777.1:19809635-19814635 GCF_046742065.1 Oratosquilla oratoria | reverse complement strand
TGCATTGCGGCTTATTTTCTGGGATCGATTTTTCCTTCTGTGTCGTCGGAGCTCAATTCCGCCGTGAAAAGAGGGTTTGTGTCCGTCGCCATTGTCCGGAGCTACAGTCCAGGTCGACTAGAATGGAACGTGGGCTGGCTGGGTTATTAGGCATAGGAAGCAGACTGGCTGGGATATTAGGTGCTGGGAACAGGTGAGGGTGGGCGGGGGGAGGGGGAGGGTGGGGAAGGAAAGGAATGGGAATTGCTGAATTCATTACTAAATCAGGTAGTGAAAGGGTAATGGTATGGGTGACCTGGCGTAGCTACTTGGCATTGAGACCTGGAAAGGGATTTGTATCGTTGTTATTTGACTAAACCTTTCAGATGAAGTAACACAGGGCCAAGATCTCTTGGGTATGAACAACAATGAACCAGACTGGCTGAGGTATTTAGTGCTGACAAAGGGAAAAGGAATGGCAAATATTAAGTTTAGGAAACGAGAGTTCGAGTTTGGGTTTTTGTAACGTGAAAGTCGGAGATTCTAAGTTATCCTAAGACAGGAGCTACAATTCAAGTAATCTAAAGTTTTAGATTTTGCTTCCCAATTGCCCATGATCCATTTCCAGACACAGGAATTCGATGCATCGCAAATTTGAGGGTGTGACAGAGGGTACATAGTTTCGAAGGAGTGCGAAGAAGAAACAATGTCAAGATTCGCCGGGATAAAGTAATGTCAGTCCCTTCGTCAGAATAATGTATTTTATCTGACTTTACCTTATTTCATTATTTTATTTTATTTATTATTAAAAGCCTTGGTATATGTATGTATGTATGTATGTATGTATGTATTATCATTATTATCATTATTATCATTATTATTATTATTATTATCATTATTATTATCATTATTATTATTATTATTATTATTATTATTATTATTATTATTATTATTATTATTATTATTATTATTATTATTATTATTATTATTATTATTATTATTATTATTATTATTATTATTATTATTATTATTATTATTATTATTATTATTATTATTATTATTACTATTATATTTTCATCTATTTTCTATTTTTTTTCTTTTTTTCTTTTTTTTTTTAAGCAAGTTAACACATTTTTTAGTTGAGGGCAGAATCTCCTTTATTCGAGGGGGTAAAATGAATTAATTGATATATTTCAAAAGTTATGGGACTAATATCAAAATACCCAATTTCAAAATAATAGTAGGTATATAAGAGTTACTTCCTTTGGCCGGTGATTCTAACGCAGTTTCATTCTCCAGCAGGGTGATTGGATCCTGCATTGTTTTTTTATGTAAACAGAGAGGCAGAACTCGTACTAGTAGGTCATCTTGATCAAATCCCTTCCATGTGTGTTCAACTCAATACTAAACATTACTCTATGTTCAGATTACTTATCATCATCTCCAAAAACAATTTCATGTATCTTTTTATTGTATTATGTTCTGACTTTGCAATAACACTACTTTTTTCAGATAAATCGTTTGGTCAAACATGTATATTATAAATCAAGACTTATAATGAAGTATATTTTTTCTTTTGTTTTGTTTTTGTTGGTGATACATGATTTTTTTCTAATCTCCTGAGAATTAAAAAAAAAACAAAAAAAAAAAAATCTTATACGATAAGGACCCAGTCTGATACGCACCGAACTTCAACACTTGACAATTTTTGCCGGTCATTTTTCAAAAATGTCTAGTTTGTTTATATACTGTATATCCCTATGTATTGGAACTGAACATGGACATCGTGAGCTTTACGTTCGTTACTCGTGCTGTTTAACTTAGATCCTTTTGATTTCCCGAAAATGGAAGCTACTTTAGAAATTTAGGGGTTCTTCCTTTACTTTATTATTTAATTTTTTTTATTTCTGTTTATTTTTTATTATCTATCAATTTATTGATACTCATTTATTCTATTTTATTATTACTATTTTGGTACTCCCGAGTTTCTATATTTCATAGAAACCTTTATTATGATTGTACCTCTTGGTCTTGTGTTTACCGCTGAAGCATTGAGACCCTTTGATCAAGGTGGTTGATGAAAATTTGGTATAGGTTCGATATTTGCTCCTCATTAGTTTCAATCTAAGATTGTCAAAAACAAGTTCTAGAATAAAACTTCTCTGGAAAAAATTGAACCTAGATAATTGTCTTCTTCACCCGTATTTCTAAAAAGTTATAAATATATACATACATACATACACCAAAGGCTTTTTTCTCCCTTATAAGGAAGGTAGCCAAAAGACAAAGGTATAAAAACAACTCCCACCCATTCCATCCCTATCACACTCCACTCCCCTCCACCCTCTTCCCTCCCTCTTATCTTGGCACCTCCGGGATGACGGGTCATCCCTGCATCTTGTCCACTGTCCTGGGAGAAATCCCTTCGGAATGCTTCAATTTTTTCTAACATCCTCCACTCATTCCACCTCATGCATTACCACATCATCCATATACAACCATTCTCCATTCACCCCTGTCTTCTGTCCTTTTGCGTCCTTTTTAACAGACATTCTCCTCTTCCCCAAAGACCCTTTTACCCCGTCCATCCACCTCATCCTAGGTCGACCTCTCATGTTCACTCCTTCCACGTCTGCCTTCTATACCTCTTTTACTAGTCTTTCTTCACTCATTCTTTCCATATGTCCAAACCATCCCAATACTCTTTCATCCACCCAATATCTCAACTTCCTCCTCATCTCCTCATTTCCCACTCTATTCAGTCTAGTAATCCCTACCATACTTCTCAGACACCTCATCTCAAACACATTCAAACTCCTTCTCTCTTCCTCTCTTTTGTTTCATATTTCTGCCTCATACAGTGCTGTTGGCACAATCACTCCTTCATAAATCTCCTCTTAGCATCCATTCCCAAATGTCTATTTCTCATTACACTTTTTAATCCACGAAGGCATTTACTTGATTCTCGCAGTCTACATTCTACCTCCCCTCCACTCCTCCCTTTCCTGCCACATTTGCACCCAAGTGTCTAAAACTATCCGCATCCTCCAGTCTCTCTCCCTTAATACTCACTTCCACTCACTTTCACCCCTTGTACATCTCATCACCTTACTTTTACCCACATTCATCTCCAATCTCTGACCCACCACCTCTCGCACCACCCCATCCATGTATAAATTGAACAGCCAGGGTGACATAACACATCCCTGACAAAGTCCCACCTTTACCTCGAAACACTTACTCTCTCCATTTGTAATCCTGACACACGCTCTACTACTCTTGTAAAAACTCTTGACAGCTTCTAAAAGCTTTCCTCCTGTCCTAAACTCACTCTGTTCCTCACCTATTACTCTCTCTATTCCTCTCCTAATCTTCTCAATCAAGACCCTCTCATAAGCCTCTCACATCTGTCCCTTTTTCCCTTGTAAAGTGGAACAATACAGGCACACCTCCAGTCCTCCGGCACTGTACCCTCTCTTAAACAAACATTGATTAACCTCAATAGCCAGTCCACCATCAATGTACCAACTTTTTCCAGACATTCTGCATGACATCCATCCAGACCAGGTGCCTTACCTGCTCTCATCATCTTAACAACTGTCTTCACTTCATCCTTCATTATTTCCCTTTCATTTTACTCACTCATCATGGTCATTTTTTAGCACTTCCTAGTGCAACTACCTTTCCCTCCCTATCCTCCTTCACATTTAGCAACTCCCTAAAATCCTCTGCCCATCTTCCTCTTACTGCCTTCTCTTCCATTATCATATCTCCATCTGCACCTTTTACCTTTTCTCCTCTACTTGATTCACCTCCTCTTCCTCTCTTAATTTCTTTCCTAAACATCTTTTTATTACTTTCAAAACTTTCTGTCATACTCACACCCCGTTTCACATCTGCTCTCCTCTTTTCCTCCTTTATCTTATGCTTTACTTTTCTTCTCTTTTCTTTGTACCTCTCCTATGATTCCCTCGTCCTATTTTGTAACAAATCTGTGAAAGCTCGCTTCTTCTCTTCTACAACCTTCTTTGCTTCCTCATTCCAGCACTCATTATCCTTCCTTTTATTTCCTCCCGTCCTCCTTGTTCCACACACCATCTTTGCACACCTTGTGACTCCCTCCTTGAACCAACCCCGTTCCTCCTCCACTCCTAGTTCTACTCCATCCTTTACTCCCTCCCAGTCCTCTCTCAGCTTCTTCTTGTACTCCTTCTCCTTTTCCTTCTCATTTAAGCAGTTCACTCTAAGCACCTCCCTAGCTTTTGTCCTTTTCCTCTTTCTCCATCTATCCTCCACTCTCAACTTACCTTCCACCAAAAATTATCTGATATTCCCCCACTCTCTCCCCTTAGAATATGTACATGCTTAACTCTTCCTATTATACTCTTATCATGTAAATCTATCCAAAAAGCCTCCCTTTCTTCTACACTTTTCTCACTAACAGGCCCATATGCACTTACAAAAAACCACATCTCCTTTCCCAGTTTTAACTTCATCCACATTAACCTTGAAGAAACCTCTTTCCCCTCCACTACACGCTTACCTATCTCTTCACTTACTAGTATAGCCACCCCTTCTCTCCCTCCCCCTCTCTTCACTCATGTGAACCTCCCACCTATACTCTCAAACTCACACTCGCCTCTCCCTCTCAACTTAGTTTCACTGAAAGCCAACACATCAATTTTTCTTCTCACAAATATACTGCCAATCTCTCATCTGTACTACATCTACGCACATTAAAAGACCCAAACCTTGGGGTACTGGTTGGAAAACTCCTAGACCCTCTTATGCCTTTACTTTTTTTAGGAATGTCCCCTGTGGGGCTACAGGGAGAAGGATGCCTAGTCCCAATCCCCGTCCCGTTTTTCTCGCCTCTTACGATTCAAGTGGGAATATACTTGGTGGCAGTATTCTATCCCCCACCACAGCGTAGGCGAAAAAGGGAAATGAATATTCAGAGAAATGGTACAGGACAGAAACAAGGGGTTGGGGGACAGCATGACGAAGGGATAGTCGCAGTA